>NW_007259801.1:951399-956991 GCF_000164805.1 Carlito syrichta
GAGGCTGTGGTGGCCGGGAGCGGCCACTGCACTCCAGTCTGGGCGACAGAGTGAGACTCCAACTCAAAATAAATAAATAAATAAAAATAATGGGCATGGGGACTAGGCAGCACTTCCTCACTGGTCTGTCCCTCCACCCATCCATTCCTCCATCTCTTCCCCTATCCATCCATCCACCTACCCATCTGTCTACCCACCATCCTCCTATCCATCCTCTTATCCCTCTGTCCACCCACCCACCCATCCTTCCCTTCTTCCCTCCAACCATCTACCCACCAACCATCCATCCATCCCTCCATCTATCCACCCATTCATCCTTCCATCATCCCTCCGTCTGTTCACCCATCCAGCCAGCCATCCTTCCATCCATTCATCCACCTGCCCACCCATCCTTCTACTCACTCCTTCATCCACCCACTCATTCACCCATCCTTCTGTTCATCCCTCCATCTGTCCACCCACCCATCCATCCGTCCTCTTATCTACCCACTCACCCATCCTTTCATTCATTCCTCTGTTTGTCCACCCACCCATCCAACCATCCTATCCATCTATCCATCCACCCACCCATCCATCCTTCCATTTATCCTTCCATCTGTCCACCCTCCCATGCATCCACACATCCATCTCTCTGCCCATCCACTAGTTTCTTGGGTCCTTCTTCTGTGACTCCTTCTTTCATTATTTCTCTTGTTCACTCTTTATATATTGATTCATTCACACCATCAGTCACTCACAAGTTTGGTCTCTCATTTATTCATTCATTCAGTCATTCAATGGTCCATTATTTCTGCAGATGTTCTCCCAGAAGTGTTTGGTAGGAAGTTTCCACGGACCTCCTCTGTGCCCTGCACTGAATAGGGCTCTGCAGGGAATGGAGAAGGTAGACAGGGCCCTGCTAGACCAAGAGGGCCTGGACTAAGGAAGAGGGGATGGTTCCCTGACCGGCCCCAAGAAAGGCATGGGGCAGCAGCCATGCAGGCCAGAGGAAACAGGCCCAAGAGCACTGCCAGCCAGGGAGGTCTCCTGGCATGGGGACAGACAGGCTGAGCCAGCGGGGCCAGGGTCACCCACTCTGCTTCACCTGAGCAGACACACACCATCCTGTGTGTTTTTAGTATCTTCTCTGGCCCTTTCCATTAAAATTCTGTTCTACCTATCCCGTCCCTGGCCAGCGCCCTGGTCCTAGCTCAGCGGCTGCAACCATAGATGCTGAGAAAGTGTGTGCTGCTGTTGACTGACTCACCTGCAGAAAACAAATTTAAAATTTTAAAAGCAAACAGAGTGAAGGAAGCCCATCAAGCTGCTCTAAATTTGTTTAAAAGTTGTAAAAATCACACTGGCTTTCACACAAGTCCTTGGCAAGGAGCCCAGAGGCACAGAACACCCATTTGCCAACACCATGCTTCCTGACAGCTCATTGGGGGAAGCCAGGAACACACCGCAGACAGGCGGAGCAGACAGAAGGGGCTGAGACTGGACTCAAAAAAAATTTTTTTTTAAAGAAGACAGCGTGAAAGTAAAACATGGTGGTCATTTGCCACGTAAAGGTCTGGAGCCACCACCCAGTGCACAGAACCCCCACTTGGGAGAAATCCGTGACTAGCATGTGCCGTTTCACCAACCTTCCTTCTGCCCAGCTCTCTAGACGCCATCAGACTCATGGCAGGTGGGAAATGGGCGAAGGCAGGCTGGGGATGGAGCGAGGGAAGGGTGGTCCCAGGACTTGAAGGAAGGAACTGGAGCCCAGCTAGTTTTGAGGCCTCCTGTGCCTTTCTCCTTCTCCCTAACGCTGTCTCCCCTTCTCTCCCTCTCCCCTCCCCCTCCCCTCCTCCTCCCATCCCTCGCCCTCTCCCTCATTCTCCCTTCTGTCCCCCAGGCGGGAGTGCCGTGGCACAATCATGGCTCACTGCCGCCTTGACTTCCTGGGCTCAGGCAATCCTCCTGCCTCAGCCCCGGAGTAGCTGGGACTGCAGGCACACACCACCACGTCTGGCTAATTTTTCTTTATTTTCTTTTTTCTTTTTCTTTTCTTTTTCTGTTGGAGAAATGAGGTCTTCCTATGTTGCCCAGGCTGGTCTCCAACTCCTGGGCTCAAACGATCCTCCTGCCTTGGCCTCTCAAAGTTGCTAGGATTGCAGGCATGAGCCACCATGCCAGGGTGTCAGTCTCTCAACCCTGTGGAAACCCAGATGACTCAAGAGAGGGACAGCCCTGTCCAGGCCACACAGCTGCTGCTAGACAGGGACTAGGGAGGAGCACTGCTGCCCATGGTGGGCAGAGCCAGGCCGGGATCCACAGCTCCGAGTCATGCCCAGCCGCAAGTGAGGCGTGTGGAAGGAGAGAGGGGCAGGGATGCAGGAGCTGGGGAGAGGCGGGGGGGGGGGGGGGGGGTGTCCTGGCGCCCTCTGCCCACAGCCCCCGGCCCCCCCAGGGAAGCCAGCTCCGGAGCCAGCTGCTCACCCCCCTTCCTCAACAGCTTCTTCCAGAACAGCATGCACATCACGAACACCGTGTCAGACGTGCAGCACCGCCTGGGCGCACAGGGCAGGGTTCTCAACCTCTGTGTTGCCGTCAACACCCAATCTTTCTTCGACCACGCAAGTGCGCAGGAGCGGGGTGGGGCGGGTGGCAGGGTACCTCCTGCACGTGCCTCCCGGCACACTCTTGCTCCACTGCCAGGACCCCGGACCGCCCTCCAGCCATCTGTGGGCAGAGAGGCCCAGGGAAAGCTGCCTGGGTGTGTCCCCCTACTTCCTCCCCCCCACCCTGCCGAGGTAGGCCCCGTGCAGGTGGGATGGAGCAGGCAGGATGTCAGGCAGCAGTATCCACTCATCCCCTTGTCCACGGGCTGAACCAGTGCCGATGTCCACCCTCCAGCCCCACTGGTTTCCGGTCCTGCAACCAACCGCCCAGGTTTCTTAACCGTCAAGTCACCATGATTACAATGAATGCTTTTCCTTCACTGGGAAATTAGGGAGATAGGTTTGCCCCCTCAGTTGCATTCATACGCCTTGGACTGTCAGAATGCGATTGGGAGTATGAGGGAGAAGTGATTTTATGTCCTGGAGGACACCAGGGAGGTATCCTGAGCAGGGAGGCTCGGCCCTGCCCTGGGAGCCCCGAGTCTGGGTGAGAGCAACCTGCTGAGAGAACTGAACCCCATCTCCACCATGAGATATGGAGTCACCAAGCTGAGTGAAAGCTGGGACCCCCAGACAGGGTTGCCTGTGGCTCTGAGCCCCTGCCTTGCAGGAGCAGGACTTGAGTCGGGGGCAGCCATGGCACTGTCCAGGAGCCTGGTGGTGCGATGGCAGGCAGAGAGCTAAGTGGCCTGAGAGCCCATGTGCACCAGAGCCTGGCGCCCTTGCACCTGCGCCTGAGGGACCCAGGCCCAGCTGTCTCTATGGTCAGTGTCCATCTGCCGGCAAGGCGGGCGATAGGCCTTGGCCTTGCCCAGGGCTGGGGTCCGCAGGTGGCCGGGGGAGGGGTAGGCAGATGGCAGGAGATCCCTGAGAGTGAGGGGTGCTCCGTGGGGCAGCAGGTGGTGGGCAGAGGGTCTGGCCATCTCTGCTGGTTTCCCTGACCACAGTGGGCCTGCCCCGAGTGTGCACACACACACACGCTTGCTGTGTGGACAGGACCCAGTCTGTCCTGCTCACTGCTGTGTCCCCAGGGCCTGGCAGGGGTGGAGGCCCAGACTCCTCACTGAACTTGTCAGAGTGGGGACTGAGCCCTGCCTAGTGTGCCCCATGCAGTGCCTTCACCGGAAACACTAAAAGCAACCAGCTCCCAAACAAGAGACAGAGCTGCATGCAGACCAGCCTGGGGGCCACAACCAAGGTGGGGGAGGCTTTCCCGAGGGGGCGAGGGGACAGAGCCAGAGAACACCAGCTCAGCAATGAAGCCTGTGGTCCCTGCGAGAAAGGGCTCAGAGACACGGACAGGTGGGTGACCCCCTCCCATGGTCATCCCCACAGCCGGCCAAGTTCACTTTCTACTGCCCTGTGGAGCTGCGCTGTTGGCTGCTGCAACACACCACCCACCAATTCCTCTGCACCTGTCTGGGGAGGGCCCAGAGTCGAGAAGGAGGGGCCTGGGGGGGAGGGGCAGGGGCCAGGCTTACTGCTCCCCATCCACCCCGTCTGGCATACAGCTACTGCTGCAGCCCTGGGAGCTGAGTGGGACAGGCTGGGGCTGGAGGTCAGAAGTGATGCCAGCCGGTGAGGGTCCTCGGTCAGATGACCACAGCCAGGAGTGCCACATCCACTAGCTGCAGGCAGCCCTCTTCAAGGGAGGGAGGAAGCAGGCAGGCTTCAAGCCCACCCCCGCCCCTGTCTGCTACCACCTGAGCAACCCTGACCCTCTCCCACCCTGACCCACCGCCAGCAAGAGAGGAAAGGGGACTGAGGAGGGGCGAGGCTGAGTCTGAGCGCCCTGAGAAGACAGGGAGCCCCTGCCCACCAGCCAGCTGCACCGTCTGCTGTACAGGTTATACCAGCTGCTACCACCCCCAGGCTGTGTCCCAGATGCTGAACACTGTCGGCACCCACCTGCTCTTCTGCAGTAAGCAGCCCCAACCCCCAGGCCACACCCTCCCATGCCGGCTCTAGCACCCTAGATGGCAAGACAGAGGCCCCAGAGCAGAAGCTTCTCCAGCCCCTCCCCAGCCCGGTATCAGCACCAGAACAGACTCAGGCCTTCCGAGCAAAGCCCAGCGCCCACCCCCACCTGTGTCTGGAGGTTGAGGCTGACCCCCACCCCCGGGCCCCAAGCAGGACTCCTGGGACAGGGCTCGCTCCCACTCCACAGCTGCCCCCCAGGCCCCAGGGACACAAGGACCCCGGGAACAGGTGGGGACAGCAAGTGATGAAGAGAAGTGTCCCAGGCCTGGAGTCGGAGGAGACGGGGCCTGGGTGCCACCCTACCCACCTCCCATCTTGGAACGAGAGGGCTGCTCCTGGCTGGGGTCGCCCAACTTGTTCCTTCTCTCCAGGAGTTCTTGAAGATCTCACAAGATGCCCAGGGCTAGCATCTGGGGGTTCACCACCAGGCCGTTCTTTCTTTCTTCCGGGAAGTGCTGGCCAGACCCCAGCAGGGACCTCCAGCTGCCCCTTCACCCTCTCCTCCTCCCTCGCACCCACCTGGCTGGTCAGCCCTGGCCCATTCCCCTGCAGGGCTTTGCATCTGTCCATTTGAAATAAAGCTCTAGATTTGACAAAGAAGCGTTACACCTACAGGTTTCCTGCCCGTCATCCCATGGGCCCCTCCACTGAGACCAAGCCAAGCCCCAGGAGACACCGGATGGACACAGGGTCAGGCCTGGGGGGCAGAGACGAACTGTGAAGTCTGTGAGGGACGCTGCAAACAGAGGTGGGGTTGACTTGGTCAGGGAGACCCAAGCCCAAGCCGACGCCTGCAGGGTTCTGGACACCCGAGGGCCGTGCAAGGGCAGGTCCAGCCTCGGAGCCGATTTTCACGCTTGACGGAGCCGTTCACCAAGGTGGTCACACGGTCTTCGGTTCGCCTCTAACTCAGAGCTGCGCCGTGGCAGATGGTGGGAAGGGCCCCCAGACCTCTCCAGCTGGGTGA
>NW_007259801.1:957052-962143 GCF_000164805.1 Carlito syrichta
CTTCCCCACCCCACCTCCTCAGGCCTTTCTTTCCACCCAGAGCCCCACCTACCCTTCATCCCCCAAGGCCCAGCATCCCACCCCAGCCCCACTGAGCCTGAGCACCCCTACCCCATGCCGGATGGTCTGCCAGCCTGCCTCCCTGTCACCCCACTAGACGGCAAGCCTCTTGGGGCAGGGACCCAGCTGCACAGAGAAGGCCCCAAGACTCGGACGGTGGGTTGAAAAAAGAGACTTGGGCCGGGCTCGGGGGCTCAGCCTGTAATCCCAGCACTTGGGAGGCCGAGGCGAATGGATTGCCTGAGCCTGAGGTTCGAGACCAGCCCAGGCAACTCATCTCTACAATAAAATCAAAAAAATTAGCTGGGCGTGGTAGCATGCGCCTGTAGTTCTGGCTACTTGGAAGGCTGAGGCAGAAGGACCACTGGAGCCCAGCAGGTCGATGCTGGGGTGACCATGAGTGTGCCACTGCACTCCAGCTGGGAGATAGAGTGAGACTCCAACTCAAAAAGGAGACTTTACCAAACATGCCACATGTTCCAGATGTGCTGGAGAACAGGGAAAACACCATTCAGCAGAGCCAGTGGCCTGTCTGCACACAGGCCAGGTGGCGGGGCCTGGGCCATCAGCCATTTTCCCAGCTCTGGGGCAGAGCCTGAGCTCCAGGGCAGTTTCCTCTTGTCACGTTTTCTCATCATATCCACTGACCTCCCTGCTGAATTCCATGGCTGGGGGGTATGAGAACAGTGAGTGCCAGAGCTGGGTCCCTGGACCGGGGTGTGGTCTCCCTAGGGGGTGGGCTCACTCCTCATTCTCCAGGCTCCCATCTAGGTCATCCTCCCTTCCAGAAAGCCTCTTAGCACACACAGGCCACATGCTCTTTTGCCCTTGGGGTCTCCCCAGAAGCCCAGCAGCTGTAGATGGTGAGGGGGTGTCAGCCCCTCAGGGAGAGGCTCAGTCCTGTGGCATCTTGGGTGTCTTTTCCTCCTTTCTTCCTGTAAACATGAACTCGGCTCAGGCGAGCACACACAGGCAGGCGCTCAGGGACATCCTGCTGCCCCAGGTGTTTGTGTGCAGTTGGGACGCTGTGACTTTTCTCGCTGCACTCGGCCTGTGCTTGCTCTGAGCTGGAGGAGGTTGCAAGTGGCTGCACAGGGACAGTATTGCTTCTTGGCTTTCACCCCTCCTGGGGTTCCCCCCTCCATTTTAATCTTCCCGGGACCATGCAAGGGACAGTGTGAGATGTGGTGCCTGCCCTGAGCCCGGGGGCACTGGTGGCTGCCCAGGGTGTGGGGGGCAGGAGGGGGAGGGGCCTGGACTCAACTGATTCCTGGAACCAACAGTGACTTGGAACAAGCCCTTGATCTCAGTCTGTCTCCTCTTGCGGACATGGCAAGGGGCCTCATTCCGACCTGGCAGCATGGCTTGAGGACAAGCAGGCTCTCAGAGCCTGATATACAGTAGGTGCTCCATGAATGGCACCAATAGTAATAGCAGTTCAGTGCCAGGCCCAGCCATAGCAGGCCAGGGGGTGGAGACACAGGACCTGCGTCTCCTCGGCCACCTTCCCAGGGCCCCAAGAAAGTCGCAGCCCGTCCGGCCACTCCAAGGCCCATGCCGTGAGTGAGCGGGATGGCCCCAGCAGCAGGCCCTGCATGTGGGGACTGAGCCTCTGGCCAGGACTCACCAGGCCACCAGAGCCAAGGCCCACCCTTCCTGGGTCTATTTCCTCATCTGGGAAAAGTGGAAACTGATTTCCGGGGGCCTAGGTGAGCCCTCTCAGGTGCCCAGGTGAGAGGGCAGCCCCTTTCCACCGCCTAACCAAGAGTGAGTGTAGGGTGGGTGGAAGGGAGGGAAGGTTGTGGGCAGTGGGAGGATCTGAGGAGGGATGCAGGTGTGAGGCGGCCTGGGCCTCATGGTCTGAAGGGCCTGGCCGCGTCAGGGAGGTCTTTGGCTGGGGTCCCCAGGTGGGTGGCAGCACCTGGGGAGAGGGAACCTGGGCCAGAGACCACTCCCCACCCTCCACGCACAGCCAGCCTGGGCTCACCTTCCTCCCAGTTGGGGCCCTGCCCTCCCTGCACCCCTTTTCTCAGCCCTGGGGGGGGCCAGCCCCCAACACGGAAACCTGCACACAGCTTGTGAGTATCACAATCGACACACTGGCAGCCGACCTAGGGCTCTCCCACGCTCAGACCCACCTCCAGGTGTCTGGTCTGAGTGTCCCCCTGCAGCCCCTCCCCCTGGGCTGAGGGGAGGTGTTTTCCTCACCAGCCCCCACCACCAGTTCTCCTGTCTGAGCCTCTAAGGCTGAAATGAGGACCCTTGGTTGGGCGGGACAGGGAAGCCACCCTGCTGGACCCAAGGACTTGAAGAATTACCAAGTGAGTTCCAGCCTGTCCTGCAGAGAGCAGTGCTGGTGACCCAGCCTCGCTTCCGAATGTCCCAGCCCCCAACACCTAACCTGGCAACTCCACCCGCCCTGTGGCTCTCACTCTGGCCTATCAGGGACATCGCAGGTTGGTCATTTAGCTAAATCTAGGGTGCAGGGACCCGACACGACCACCAGGGGGTGCTGCAGAAGTACTCAGCAGCCGCAGCGCAGAGGCAACAGAGACCAGGTTCCCCAGATGGTGGCCTCCCTGGCCGCCCGTCTCCCCCCCACCTGACCCCGCACCCCACTCTGCACACACACAGCCACGGCTCCTGTTTTATTGCCTTCGAGTGTCCGGAACACCTGACTGCCCCGGGATCTAATAATTTAAGGTGCCGAGAACAGGCCAGGGCAGGGGGCCGCAGAGGGGCTGAGCCCAGTGGTTAAAAAACATACACCCCCAACCCCTCAATAAACAGGCCAGAGAGGAGGCCTGTCTGAGGGTGGTGCCGGGGGGCGCTGGCAGGAGGCCCAGAGAAAAGGGTCCCGGCCTGCCGCAGGGAGACAGTCTTGGGCACAGAGACAAAGGGAGGGACAGAGACGGAGAGAGAGAGGCAGAGAGAGGGCATACGTGGTGCAGTCGGACTCCTCGGACACAGGTGTGCCGAGGCGTCAGGAAAGAAAAGGCGTGATGGGGGCCGGCCAAGGCACGGAGGCCCTGCTGGGCAGGGCAGGGCCGGGCAGGGCCACCGCAGGCCCCAGGCCTTGCCAAGGTCCTGAGCTACATGACGCAGCATTTGGTCTTGTGCGTGTGTGGGTCTTTGAATCGCAGTCTCTGTTTAGGCCGGTACTTTTCCAGGTACGTGAGCTGTTTGCTGTTGATGGCCCCACGGCGCTTCCTGGGAAGATGGGGACAGGGGTCATCAGGGGCTCTGGCTTGGCCACCTCTCCTGCCCCAAGGAGCTCAAAGCCCAGGGTGCAGTGGGGCTGGAATGGGTCCCAGGGTCGGCAGAGCCGTTCCGACCCCAGGACCTTTGTCCAGGCTGTTCCTACCATCAGAATCGCCCTTTCCTGGTCACTTGAGGCTCATCCGTTTGCCTTCCAAACTCACCAAGGTACCACCTCCTCCAGGCTGACTCCCTGGGCTCCCCACAGCCCTCAGCCCCAGCTGGGTATGACCCACCCCCAGACCTTGATCTCTTAGAGGGCAACAAAGGTGGTGCCTGGGCCTTCCACTGTCTTGGAGGGAGAGGGGAGGGAAATGCTGCAAGCGAGGCGGGGGCCGTGCAAGGAACTCTGGAGTCAGTTCTGACCCCACCCCAGCACTCACTCCCTCCCTGAGCCTCAAGTTACCCAGCTGTAAAATGAAGCCATGGTGGTCGGGCACCAGGGGAACCTAAGGATTCAGGCTATGTGTGTAGCCTGGCATGGGGCAGCGGGGCTGTCAGGTCATCGAGGGAAGTAGCTGCTCCGGCTCTGGACTTCAGGGGCCTGGTCTGAGTGCTCATTCGGTTGCCGCCACCTTGTCCTTGACCACCTGCACTCGGCCCAGGGTGAGCAGGAGGACTTCCTGGACACGTGACACTGTAGCTGAGCTGAGAGATACTCAGGTGAGGAGACTCTTCAGTCTCTACCCATGTGTGTCCTCAGGCGTGGCCGCAGACTTGCTCTGGCCAATGAGATGGGAGTGGGAAGGGACCCGGATCTCTGCCCCACGAAGCGGCCAGCACCAGCAACAGGAGACCGGGCTGCCCTCGGCTGGGTCCCTGCCTAGGGCCCTGCTAATCTGTCAGGCTTGTAACCCGAGCAAGAAGCAAGCCTGTGTGGCTGCATTTGCCAGGGCTCAGGCCTGCCCCCTCTGCAGCACAACATCCCGTCCTGACCGACACAGCCAGGCTGAGGGAACCGCAGGGTGTTACGAGGCATGCACTGAGCAGGGGTCACCCGAAGGCCCAGCCTGGCCTGGGCAGCCAGGCCCCTCTCTCCCGGGCCCCAGCACTCACTGGCGGATGAACTGGATGGCGTCCTCATATTTCATCCCGCTCTCAATGAGAGCCAGCGCCACAAGGACCGGAGCCCTGAGGACAGACAGCAGGCGGGGTCGTCTGAGACTGCACACCCAATCCCCCCCTCCCCATGGAGGCCACAGGCTCAGACCCCAGCCAGACTGCTGCATCCCAATCCCAACGCCCTCCCATCCCTACTGTACCACCTCGGGCGGTTTGGGCAGCCTCTCTGTGCCTCAGGCTCTGCACTTGGGTGCAGGTCTGGCCTGGGATGAGGGCTTGACACAGGTTACGATCAACCCCACTTGGCCAGCCCTCTGCAAAAGGAAGGGGGTCCCAATGCCTGCTTCCTTTCCATCAAATCCTGGCCGCCATTCCTCCTCCAAGAAGGACTCTGAGGGCCCAGCTGAAGGGGGGTGTCTGTGTCTGGGGAGGAGGCAGCCATTCCTTTCCTGCACAAGGTGCGGGGACAGTTTCACCCACAGCAGGAGGAAGCTGGGCCAGACTCTGGAAAGGACTTCCTGCGAGAGGCCCTGTCTGGAAGCCCTGGAATGCGGGGCATTGGCCTTCTGGGAAGGCCACGCCAACGTGCGCTCAGGACCCACAACTCAAAGCGAGAGAGTCAGGCCACAAGATGCACAGGCTCCTGGGGTGCAGCGAGCCCCGCCCTGCCCACCCCGCCCTGGCCGCCCACGCTGGCCTTGTGGCCCACCC
>NW_007259801.1:962578-967649 GCF_000164805.1 Carlito syrichta
GCTCGGCCAGGAGCATCCCGCTGTGACGGCCTCAGACTTGCTTCCCGCTCGCTTCAGCCGTCCCCTTCTCCACGAAGTATTCCTGGGCCACCCTTTCCCCATTTCTAAGTGGCACCTCCTCGGGACCCCCGTAAGCCCTACGCTTCCCACCCCATCAGCCCAAGCTGTGGCTCTGGGATCACAATTCCTTCTGCCTGTGTGCCAGTGGCAGCCTGAGAGGCTTGGGGTTGGCGGGCACAGGGGTCTTGGCTGCTAGGATAACACACACACACAGCGGACACATGCCTATCTGTCCCCAGCCCCCAAGTGCGGCCACACAGCCCAGCGACCGGGAAGAAGGAAAGAGAGGGTGCCGGGGTGGGGGCCGCGTTTCTGATGGGACCCTGGACTGGCGATTCCACTGGGCCCTTTCCAGCCTTCCGGGGTTCATCTAGCCTGGGAAGATCCACTATGCTACCACTAGAGAGGTGAGCAGGTGAGTCCGTGTGGGGAAGGCCAGTCCCAGGGCGCTGCAGTGTGCAACGACACATTTCCATCTTGGTGAGCAGGTTAAGGCTGGGCTGGAAGACTGCATGTGCACTGGGGCCATTTGGTACCAGGGATGAAACCACTGAGGTTGACAGGCAGCCCTCAGGGGTGTCTCACCCCCTCCCCAGATGCCAGGCAGGGCAACTCCTGGAGGTAACCAGTCTACATGACGGCCTCAAATCTAACCCAAATCCCTCCTGCTGCAGGGGAAGAAGCGGAGGGGTGGGTACCCGCCTTCACCTCCCACCCCTTCAAGCACCCACATTTTAAGGCAAAGGACCTGAGGCTCAGAGGGCCCTGCAGGGTCACACGGCTGGAAAGGGCAGAAGCAAGACTGAGCCCTGGCTTTCTCACCACTCCAGAATTCCAAGCAGCAACCCCTGCCCAAAACGGGGTCCTTGGATGACAAGCAGGGACTAAGGGGTCCTCTAGGCAGGGCCTGGCAGACAGCCTGAGGCAGGGGTACCCTGCCTGGGGAAGCCACCATCCACCAGGCTGCAGGTGGGCACCCTGGGGCTGGCTTGGACTCTGGCTTTGTGACTGTCCCCCTCAGGGCCACAGCAGCAGAACGGTCCCCTCTGCCTAGACCTGGGTCCCCAGGGCCAGAGGAGCCAAGGAAACGGTCCCAGGGTCCCTCTCCTCGGCCTCTGCAAAGAACTTCTCCCTCTAGGGGCCCACGGCCCGGCAACAGGGCCCTAGACACTAGGCAGAGACACTGACATGAGCCAGAGACGGGCCCAGGCAGGCAGCCTTGCATGAGGCCCCACTGGGGTCTGGATGTGCCGGTACCCACTCAGGGAGCCTGGGCAGGTGTCCACTGAGCCCGGGAGGCCCCACCAGCACAGCGGGGCCCTGTTCTCTGCCAGGCAGGGCTGTTGGGGATGGCCACAGGCCAGACCCCAAAGGAAAGTACATTACTAAGTAGCCTCAGAGAAAAACTGACCCCAAGCTTCAGTTTCCCCAGTAGGAATCACACGGGCTGCTGTGAGGCTGAGACTCAGTGGCATCTGGTGCCCACCAGCACACACAGGAGGCTGGCTCTCAAGAGGCATGGCATAGCCACACACCAGGTGTGTGCAGCCTCCTGCCTCCGAGGCTGGGCTAGCCCCCTCTAGAAGTGGCAAAGAGGGGCACAGAGAGGGTGACTTTCTCAAGGTCACACAGCCCAACACCTCAGCCTTCCCCCAGAGTGCCCGGACACACATGGCCCAGGCACAAACAAGCACCGGGGGATGGCCAGTAGCACCCAGAGAGGTCCCGTGCCTGCCCCACGGTGAGGGGTACCAAGCCCACCCACCCCCTCCTCCCCCGTGGCAGCAGCAGTGTCCCCGATGCCTCACCACAACCGTGATGCCATCCTTCTCCAGCGGGGCCTTGTCGTAGGTCACTTCACACACGCGCACCACTGTGGTGGCCCCATATTTCTTCAGGTCCTGGCGGTGTGGGAGGAGGGAGAAGGGATGGCTGGGGTGGGGCTTATGGGTCGGGACTCCCTGACCAGGGTGCCCAGGGCATGTCCGTGTTCCCTCAGACCCCCAGGGCAGGCCCATGTCCCCTCAAGCCCCAAGGGCAGGGCCATGTCCCCTCGGACCCCCAGGGCAGGGCTATGTCCCCTCTAGCCCCAAAGACAGAGCTGTGCCCCCTCAGGCCTCCAGGGAGGGGCCATGGCCCCTCAGGGGCAGGGCCGAGTCCCCTCAGACCCACAAGGCAGGGCCATGTCTTCTCAGACCCCAGGGCAGGGCCATGTCCCCCTCGAAAAGACAGGCAGGCTCTGATGCGGTGTGACCCGCCAGTGGTGGACTTTCAGGCTCGGTGACTGGTGGCATCTGAGGGTGGAAGAGCCCCTCCTGGTGCTTCTGGGGCACCCATTCCTTGGCCCACCCAGCAGAGGCGAAGATGTCCTCACCCATGTTCACTGGAACCTTCAGCTCAACTGAGACCGCAGCTCCAGCACTCTACCTTCCTCCTCTGTGGTACTCAAGACCTCCGGATCCTACCACAAGGGTCATTTGCCAGACAAGCTACCAGGTCCCCCTAGCAGAGACAGGACCACCCCTAGCCTGCCTGTGAGCCCCTGCATCCAAGCAGCCCTTCTGGCCCAAGGTGCATGGATGGGCCCAGTCCAGGGTGCCTTCAGAGTCTCTGAGGGGCAGGCCTCAGCTGGGGATAGGGCGAGGAGGCGCTCAGAACAGGGAAGATGGGCACCCGCTACCATGGCGGCCAGGAGGAAGCCAGGCTGCACACCAATAGGGAAGTCCCACACTACCAGGAGAAAAGTCACAGTAGTTCACAGCCAGATGGATATTTTTACCCAGGAGCAGAGGGGGCTCCCCATCATGGGTGCCACGTGCAGGGGCTGTTTCCACCCCCACTTGCTCCCAGCCGCTATTTTGGGAGGGATGAGGAATCAGCTGCTGGGTCATGCGACCAGGACACTGGACACAGGGAGGCCAGGACCCAACTATTCTGAGAATGCAAGGAAGCGGGGTGCGGGCTCTGAGGTCATGGGGGTACCTCAGAGTTGCTCTGTGCCCTCAGCAGAGGGAGCTGCCACCCAGCCCAGGACTGAGTTCTACTCCTTATCATGTGCTGAGCCCTCATCACCCGCTGAGCCCTTACCCTGGTTATATACTGAGCCCTGATCCTAGTCACACACACTAAGCCCCAATTCTAATCACACAATGTCCCACAATGAGCCCTGATCCTGGTCACATGCTGAGCCCTGATCTTGGTTACACACTCAGCCCTGATCCTGGTCACATGCTTAGCCCTAATCCTAGTTATATTCTGAGTCCTGACCCTAGTCACAGCGGGCTCACCAGTCTTTCCCCAGGCCCTGTTATTATCTTAAGGGTCTCAGTCATGAGTTGGGGCAGCCATTCTCTGTAGGGTAGCTAGCCTTGGGGTCCAGGCTCCCTGATGGCGAGGTGCCTGCTGCCTCCCACTATACAGTCTGCAATGCCCTCCCATGCCCTGTTTAATTATGACAAGTCCATGGTGGCTTATCTCATGTCACAGAGGGAAGGACTGAGTGTCTGAGGTCATGAATGACTCTTACACACAGCTTCAACCTCTGTCACAGCCTTGCACAGTCGCAGGCTCTAGAAACAGCCCCGTACACAGCTGCAGGCTCTGCACACAGCGGCAGCTCTGTAGAGACCAGGCTACTTAGCCACAGACTCTGCACCCAACACAGGCTCTGCAAACGCATCGGGCCCCAGGAGCTGGGGCTGCCGGTGGCAGATATCTCCCTGCTGGCTGTCCAGGTGCAGTGCTCACACCCTCTGGAGGCCAGCTCTGACTCTTGCACAGAGACCTGAGCCCCGAACACCCAGCCCAGCCTATTCTAACCCAAAAGCCTCACCCAGATCCCGTGGCCTCTTGAGACCTGGGCTGGCCGTGGGGGAGCCAACCCGCACACCTGTCCCTCATCGCCATCTTCAGGCTGCACTGCCAATTAAGCAGCACTTCTCACACCCACCGGGCGCAGCTGCTACAAAGGGGCCAAGGGTCGGCAGGGGCCTGACGACGGCCCCAGCTTTGGTGGCCTCTGATCACTCGGCGCCTGGCCCACCTACCCTCTCACCTCACCACCTGCCTCCCTCCACCCGGAGCCCCTCCTCACACACCAGCTGCTCAGGCCCCAGGGGACCCAGCTGGTGCCTGCCACCCCTCACACCCGAGCCCCCAGGGCAGCTGCGTTCCCCTCCAGGATCCTCTAATGGGGACTGAGTTCTGCTCCAAACTGCATGTGGCCCTGACAGCTGCCGACCCCATCTGGCCAGCCTGGCCTGCCGAGTGTTCTCGGAGCCTGAGGACGGCTCCACCCGGCTTCCCCCTCGACGCCCACCGGCCACCCCAGCCACACTCACCTCGATGAAGCTGCTCAGGGTGGCGTTGGTGGGGTTGTGTGTGATGAGAAAGCGCATGTTCTTGTAGCTCACCTCCACCGGGGCGGGACGGTTCATCCGTGCCATGGTGCTCCCGGGGACAGGAGGGGTGGGGACAGGAAGGGGCCTCGGAGAGGGCTGGGGACAGAGACCCAAGACGCCCCCACCCACCCCCGAAAGACTGAAGACAATGAGATCCCTGTGCTTGTCCAAGAGAGAGAAAAGATGTTCTAAAAACCCGCCCCCCACACCCCGCACAAATATTGTGCAAATACTTGGGAGAGGGGGAGGAAGCTGCCCGGAGCTTGGATAATTAAAAAAGAAACCCCCTCCCCCAAAAGGAAAAAAAATAGCCCCCAAAGTAAAACAGGCCACTGCAAACTCCTGTCTCTCAGAGCCAGACAGTTATAAAGGAGCAGAAATAAAATTAACAACAACCAAGAAAACTCAGCCAGAAAAACTTAAAAAACCCAAAGTGAATCTGGCCACCAGGGCAGTGTCCAGTGCTGGGCTCGTCGCTGGGGACGCCCTCTCTGCATCGGCGTATGGGCGGACAGCCCCCTTTGCTCAAAGGGGGGACCCCGTGCCCCCAAGGACCAAAGGAAAAATGAGCTTGAACTGAGCCAACTCCAGTGGCCTTGGGGTGGGGGTCA
>NW_007259801.1:967669-970772 GCF_000164805.1 Carlito syrichta
AGAGCTGGCCCCAGGCCAGGCTGCGGAGGCCATCGGCAGGCGAGGGCAATGGTGAGAGCCAGCGGCGCGGGGCCCTCTCAGCAGCAGGCGCAGAGATGCTGGGCACGGCAGTGCTCAGGACTGGCCCCCGGGGCCCTCTCCATAAAGCCCAGGCTGGTCCACGGCAGGCAGCGTCTGGGGAAGGAGGGGAGAAGGGGATGGATGGAAAGGGGTCATGGGAGCCTCCCGCAGGGGTGGACTCCACCCTGAGCCCACAGTCACGGGCGCTGCTTCTCCCAGGCCCTACCCTTGACCTCCTCGGGCCTCAGTCTCCCCATGTGGGAGCACAAGGAAGTTCGGCTCCTGCCAGAGATGACCCAGGGCCCCGAGGTGTTAGGATAGCCAGGATGTAGTGGAGAAGGACAGAGGAGAAAGGTTTCAGGGGTACACACACACCTGGAGTGAGCTGAGCCACAGCACGCAGAACACGGGTCCGTCTGTGGCAACAGAGGCTGAGCCCCACTGACGGGACTGAGCCTGGCCCCCACCCACACCCTTCGGTCAGCAGACACCCCGCCCCACCCCCAGGGCAGTCACCCTTCTCCTCTTCGGAGTCTTGGCTACTGTGGAATGTCTGAGTCCAGACCATTCTGTGGCAGCCAGTCCCCAAAGGCAGGGACTCAGGCACACAGTCAGGGCTGCAGGGCCCAGGGATGAGGGAGCCTGGTCCCATGCACAGCCGAGAGCCCCGCTATTCGCTCAAGCGTTCTGCAGGAAGCGTCCCGCCGGTCAGTGTCCCCCGGTCACTGCATCCCCATGGCTCAGGCACAGGCTCTGCCCTCCTATGGCTCCAGGAGGCGGGGACAGACCACACAGCCAAAGGGACAACTACCAGACACATGTCAAGGTGGTGACAGCACAGATGACCCAGAGAGGGGTCACACTGTGACAGGGCCACAGCAAGGGCCACTCTGGAGGGCCACAGAGATAGCCACAAGCACCTCCATGCCTGCCTCTTCTGAGTCTCAACTCCAAAGGCCACAGATAAGGGGGTCCCAGGAGCACCCAGTCTCCCTCCCACCCGACAGAAGGGTGGAAGACCTCAGGCATGTCGCTGGCCTCTCTGGGCCTCAGTGACCCCGTTTGTGTGATAAGGGGCCAAACAAGTGCCCCCCAGACCCCTCCAGCCGTGACCCAGAGGTCAGCAGACACTCCAGCCACCGCACTCAACCCAAGGCCCGGCCCCCGCCTTCCCAACTACTCACAGCCCCCATTTTTCTCTCCGCCAAGGAAGGGTGCCTCATGATCCCTCATGGGCAGAGCCCTCGAGCCCCCAATCCACCCCCTCTTACCTTTGCCCCTGCTCCAGCAACCCTTCTCCAGCTATTCGCCAGGCAGGCTGGGCCCCAAGAGCCTCCGGCGGGGTGCAGGAAGGGCACAAGGCCTGAGACTCTGGACTCGGAGGCCTGCTCCCCCACTGTGGCACAAGTTCTGTGCCCAGGGCTCTGGCTGTGCAGGATGGGGAGAGGGGCCCCTCCCCCTCCTGCCCCCCACACCCTGGGCAGCCACCAGTGCCCCCGGGCTCAGGGCAGGCACCACATCTCACACTGTCCCTTGCATGGTCCCGGGAAGATTAAAATGGAGGGGGGAACCCCAGGAGGGGTGAAAGCCAAGAAGCAATACTGTTGCAGCTACCCGCAACCTCCTCCAGCTCAGAGCAAGCACAGGCTGAGTGCAGCGAAAAAAGTCACAGCGTCCCAAATGTACACAAACACCTGGGGCAGCAGGATGTCCCTGAGCGCCTGCCTGTGTGCGCACGCCTGAGCTGAGTTCATGTTTACAGGAAGAAAGGAGGAAAAGACACCCAAGATGCCACAGGACTGAGAGCCTCTCCCTGAGGGGCTGACACCCCCTCACCACCTACAGCTGCTGGGCTTCTGGGGAGACCCCAAGGGCAAAAGAGCATGTGGCCTGTGTCCAGTATCCCTGGACAGGTCCTCAGGACCAAGGATGGCAGGGAGTGGGGGGCTCTGAACCACCCCATGCTCCCACCCACCTAAGGCCTGAGAATGCCACACATCTTCAGGGAGTCAGGGGTCAGGGCCCAGGCCAGAATGGGGCCAGGGGTCCATGGGAAGGATGGACCAGGCTGGGTAGGGCTGGGGTCCTGCCACGCATCTCACTTGTCTCTGCAGTCTAGGGTGAGAGCCAAGTGGTGATGCCCCCACCCCATGTCCCTGGCACTCCCACCTGGCTCAGTCCTGAGAAGAGCTCCCTCCCTAACCACAACATCCTCAGTGGGGTCACTGAGTAGAGCCCAGAGAGCAAGGGTTAAGGGGGTAACTCTCAGAACCCCACAGCCCCCAATCCCTGTAAGCTCCAGGCCTGGGCGGAGGTGGGATCTCCAGGGATGCACAGGTAGAACTCCCTGCAGCCAAAGTCTCAGGCTCTCCATCTGGGAAACATGGACAGGCCACCCCGCCCCAATTTGCTACAAGTCCAGTCGCTGTTTCAGCCCCTCTGCTGCTGCCAGCCACCACTCCCACCAAGCCCACCACCCGCAACCCGCAACCCAAGAGCCCTACTGAGAGCCCCAATCTCTCCTCCCCTCTGGCCCTCCTGCTACCAACCCCCACCCCCCAAAACCTCTTCCCAGGATCCTGCCCCGCCTCCTCTGGCCAGCAGGCATGGAGCCCTGTGCAGTGTCCAGAACAGCAATCTTTTCAAGACCCTTTAAAGGAAGGGACCATCTTTGTCCCTGTTTGCCAGACGAGAAGACAGGCTAGGGAGAGGGGAGGACAGTCTCTGGGCCCTGGCCAGACCAGGCGCCCAGTTACGGAGGCTCTCTCGGCCTCAAATGTAGGAGGCAGGAACAACGCTGAGCCCAGTGCAGAGACGAGGAAACTGAGGGTCAGGGAGGCTACTGCCCTCCTCTCCAGCGGTCTAGCCTGTTGAGGAGTTTGAATCCAGCCAGCTTCAGGGAGGCTGCTCAGTGGGACACTGAGGGAGGAGGCTGGAGGCCTGGGACTCAGTGGAGTCCCAGGAGAGGGGAGGCTGCACCGCGGGCAGAACTAAGGTCGGGTCGGCTGGGCAGCTTCCGAGGCCGCGAGGGCTGGTCACAGGT
>NW_007259801.1:971328-977931 GCF_000164805.1 Carlito syrichta
CCACCGGGCGGGGCCCTGCCGCCGGGCTCCCTCCTTCCTGCCCGCCCTCTCCCGTGACCCTCCCCCTAGACTCTCCAGGGGCTCCCCACGGCCCCCCCGCAGTAGAGAGGAGGCCGCACAGGGTCCACGCGGCCGGGCCAGAAGGAGCTGCAGGGCGCAGGCATGGGGGGCCACTCCCAACTTGAACAGGAAAATGAGAGCTCGGCGTGGAGTGGGGTCGCCGGGCTGCACCAACCGGAGGAGGGCGGCCCTGAGCCCCTCCTGTCCAGGTCCCTTCCCAGTTCACCAGCCTCACCGCCGGAGGACTCCCCCATTTACTGATCACCCCACTGTGTGCCAGGCACTCCTGTCCCCTTGTTCAATCCTCAGACATCCCTGCAGAGCGGCTACTCATCCCCACCCCCAGCATACAGGTGAGGAAACTGAGGCACTGAGACTAGAAGCACACTCAGGGTCACACAGGGAGATGGAATTCAGCCAGGGAGCTGTCTCCACATCCCACTCAACCTCCAAGGGCCAGTCCAAATGCCCCTCTCCCAAGCCCTCCCTGATACTCCCATGCAAAATTCTCCCCGGTGTCCCTGGCCCGCTGCACCAGCAGTCCTGGCTTTGCCTCCCCGAGAGCACCGTGTCCAGGAACTCATGCGCTCCCCAGACCATGAACCTGGCGCCACAGCCAACTCCATACCTACCCTCTGCCCAGAGGCCCTCAGAGCAGGGTTGAGCTCCCAGCACACGGGGTCCCTGGAAGCCTGGCCTCCCTGGGAACCCAGCTCTGGTCCCTCCAAGTCAGCAGTCCGTGCTAGGCAGGGTATGGGGCAAAGAAGGCTGCCGGGAGCCCTGCCGAGAACATGGCTGTCTCCCAGGCCATCACATCCAGAGAGAATCCATCCCATGAGCCTGGCCTGGTACAGCCACACCTGCAACCCTCGCCTCCTCCCAACCGGCAGATGGGCAAGCAGGCGGAGTGGGGAGAAAGGAGAGGATGGCTGTCTCCACAGGAGTCCCACCCACCAGGCTCCCAGTGGAGTGAGCTCCCTGGCAAGGACTCCCAGCCTTGTTGATTCACCCAGCACTGAGACCTTAGGCTCCAACTCCCACTCCAGTGCTCTCAGCTCAGCACTTCTGGCACTGAAGAGAGGCCGGAGGTGGAAACAGGTCAGCTCTTGGCATGCCCTGCCCCACCAATCTCCAACCTCGACTGCTTTCTAAGGACACCATGCCAGACACCACATCCCATGAACAAGGCAGTAGCATCAGCTACGCTGCGTTGCCAAAACGGCTGTGCAGAGAAGTTGAGCAACTTACCCAAGCCGCACAGCCAGGAAGCAGAACCACAGCTGGAACTGAGTTTTGCTGATCCCCAGAGACCCTGCTTATCCCAACCGCAGCCCTCTAGTAGAGAGAACCTCTTGAGCAAGCTGTTCCCGCCACCCCAGCCTTGGTTTCCACATCCATAAAAGGGGTTTCTTAATGAAAGATCCTATACAAGCTCTGTGAGGCTACAACCAGGCACAGAGCCCACCATGATGCCGGGGCTGCAAATGTGGGCCCCCGCATCCTTGTTCCCCCACTAGGGCCCACCCCCTTGCCTGGGGCCCTTGGCAGGGCCTGGGGGGCACCTGCTGCAGCTGGCACCACCCCAGGGCTTTCGGAGAAGTCTATTTATATCAGGGCAGGAGCCGTTCCTGGAATCCTCCCAGAGTGAGCCCAAGTCCGCCCACTGCTAGGGGGGCCAGGAGGGGAGACCCAAGCAGGCCAAGCCCACATCCCATCCCCCAGGAAACCTCCCCAGAGCCCTCAGAGCCCCTGCACAGGCAGGATCTGTTCCCCTCATGGCCCCTTCCCCCCACCCCAGGCTGTCCCCTCTCTCCTTGGTCATGTGCCCTTGAGAGCACCGTGTCCCAGCCCCAGGGAAGGCATCCCTGAGTGGAGGCAGGACTGAGAGGTCCTCAGTTCCACCCCACCTCCCGCACAGGCCCTGGCACCAAGAAGGCTCCCACTCGTTTGTGGAAGGAACAAATGACCCAACGTTCTGGGCAGAGGTCCAGATCTGAGAAACATTCAGAACCCATCACGGGATCTCAGGCCCCAAGGTACAAAGGAAACTCAAAGGTCACCTATGCCATCTAAGCCCCCAGCTTGCATAACTCTGGTGATGAGGAGCTCACTGCTCCTTGGCAGTCCTTATGCCTTCTACCTTCAGACAGCGTCCTGAGTTATCAGTTCCTCTCTCTAGTGCTTCCTGAGCACCATCTGCAGGGATGGGGGTCCAGCAGGAAGAAAGCCCCCTGGGTGGCAGGTAATCCAAAGGCCAGAGTGGTCAAGGAAAGCTTTCTGGAGGAACTGATCAGAGAGGGAGGCTGACATGCCCTTGATGCCTGGATTCTCACATAAGGGCTGGACCCGCTGCCCCTGACTCTCTGACAGTGTGACCCTGGGCCAGTGCTAGCCCTTTCTGGGGCCCTTGGCTGCTTCTATAAATGGAGATACTACCAGAAAGGGAAACCACCATCCAAGGCAGTGAGTGCCAGCTCCACACCGGTCACAGGACACCAGGCTGCAACCTGGAAGTAGAGCTGCTGGGAGCAAGCTTGGGTTTCCCCCAGGCAAGCAACTGTTCCCCCCGCCAGTGACATAAGCAGGCTGCAAGGACACCCTCCTGTGCGCAGCCACGGCCTCTCTGGGCCACCCAGGCCACCCTCACCACACAGCTTTAACGGTGCTCATGGGGCATGGCACTGACTTGCTAACCCAGGCAGCCCGCCCCCTGAGGCCACCCTCGGACAGGTGCAGCTCCACCACTGAGCCAGGGCTGTAGCCGCCACTTCCACGGACAGCCAGGCAGATGGGCACCAGGTGTGAGCATGGGTGAGGCCACAGTACCCCACCCAGGTAGGCCAGCCAAGCACAAATCGAGGCAGCCCACGATGAGGCCACCCAGCACCATGGGACTCCCAAACCTGTGGCCACTCAGGCCCTGCCAGGCCTGCCCTGAGCCTCCTGGCCTCTGAAGGCACCAGAAAAACCTCCTGGGAAAAGGGTAGAAACCTGACCCCATTCCCTAGCCAGGATTCGAACCCCTTCTCCAAAAGCTGGGTGCCAAGCCCTGGGCCTCCCCACCTTGGACTCGGCCGGCCGTCCTCACCTTTCTGGGCTGGACCCTCCCCTCATGGGACCAGGGGCGCCAGAAGAAAGAAGCATGAGAGGATGGGGGAGGAGGATGGGGAGGAGCACCCATCCTACTCACAGGGCAGCACCGGACCATGATGGTCAGGGCCAGGCTTTGGACTCACACAGACCTGGGTTCAAAACCAGCGCCACCTGTGACCGCTTTGCCCCTCTAAGCCCTGGCTTCTTACCTGAAAAAGACATGACAAGACCCGCCTTGTGAGGTCTCGGGACAAAGAGGACAGTGGGCACTGACAACTGGAAGATAGAGCCTCTGGCCACCAGACAGCGGCTCAGGTAAGGGAAACTGAGGCATGATCAGGGCAAGTAGGTGCCCCAAATATAGGCATGTGAACCCTCACATGTCCCTTCTGCCATCCCAGAAGCCTACCTCACAGTGGGGCGAATACGGCACCTCCCCTGCCTAGGTGACACGGTCCCTGGCCTGGTGGTCCTCCCATCCCAGAATCCCTTCCTGCCAGGAGCTCACAGCTGGGGGCAGGGATGGGGGTGTAAGTGGCTCAGAAGGCATCCCAGGAGCCACCGCTGGTCCGGCTGCCTGTGATACCACACAGAGTCACACTGCCTATGGCCCTCTGGCACACTGGGCCTGCACCTGCAGCTCCCTGCCCTGCGCAAAGCCCATCTTCCACTGCACTGTCACTGACGGGGTGTCCCATACTGCCTGCGCCCTCCCCAGGCTCAGTCCTGGCTCTGAGCTGTCCCCCTCATTCCCACCACAGACCTCAGAACACCCAACACGACTAAGCTTGGAGATACAGGGAACTAAATCAACAGAACAAGCAATAAGCCTGCCCACCCTCTCCTGCTCTCTTGCCTGGCTGCCCCGTCCCACCCTGCCCCAGGAGGGGGAGGGGGTACCCACATGCAGGCATCACTCCTGAGTCAGGGGTCACTTCAACCCTGGCGCTAAGCCACTTGGGTTCCTTGAAGAGACCTCATTCTGACCAGTGCCTCAGTTTCCCAAGCTGTCACATGCAGGTGAGATTGTGGTCTGCCTGCCTCACAGGAGGGACACCCCTGAGGCTAGCAGACCAGGTTCCAGGACGTTCGGGCTTCCATTCACCTTACTGTCACCCAGCCAGAAGCTCCAATGGGACCCCAGCTGCTGGTGTCCCGGAATGATTCCCATATCCCGAGAGAGCACTGCCTCTGCTCCTCTGGTCTCGGCCCAACTCCAGCCAGGAAAGCGCCACGCAGCCTGGGCATCCCTTGATTCCCACCTCAGACCCCAGGGCCTCCCACCTATGTCATGATGCCCCTCCTTCTCAACATCCCCGACACCCCCAGGCAGCTCAGGACCCCAACCTGAGATACTATGGAGGAGCACAGATTTGCCCCTGAAGGGCACCTGCCTATCAGCCCTGCCCCTGCCACCGAGGGAAGGGACTCTCAAGGGCTCCCACCAGCCTTCCCACCCGGCTGGGATCTCCCGTCCTCCACTCTTCCCTTCTCCAGCCAGCCACCAGGGTGTATCCATGTGTCCTTGTCGCAGAGGGAAGCTCAATTAGGGTTTGATGAGTATTTGTCTCACCCCCAGCCCAGACTAGGGCCAGGATCAAGGGCCTGTGACCAAGACTTGGCTTAGGTCTGGAGATAGAATGGTGGCCCCACCCTGCCGCAGCTCACACACTTTCCATGGCTCCCTATGACATTCAAAACCAAGTTCTAGCTTTTCACCCTGGCCCACTGGCCCCTGCCCCTCCCCACCCTCAGCAGGTGGGGAGGTGGGAAGGGGCTGTAGGAGTCCCACCTCCAGGCACGCGGTTTCAGCTGCCCAGAGTGTCCCTGGACACTCCTCCTCACATTCAAGACCAGACCAGGGTCCCTCTTCCTCCAGGAAGCCCGCAGGTGCCCTCAGTGTCCGGGGCTTCCCCCACCAAGTCTCCATTCATATGTGCCAGAGCTCCAGGCTCCAAGGTGGTGGGGGTCAGGAGTGAGCAAGCCCCATAACCTGCCCTGTCTGAGTGGAGGTCAGTTGGGGAGAGAGGCACACAATAATCAGGCAAAAGATTACAGCAGAGGGAAACCACATGAAATTGAGCAGAGAACCACCAAGGAGGGAGCAATCACGGAGGCCTGAGGAGGTGGTCTTCAGGCAGAGACATCAGATCCTCCCTGAGTGCAGCAAGGGTTCCCAAGGTGAGAAATGCACCAGACTCCACGGAGCCCCACGAGAACAGCCCGCACCAGTGTCCGTCCCCACTGGCAGCCCAGAGCCTTCTCACCCCCACGTGCCCCAACCCGAGACCCAAGACTCATGAGCCCCGTTGACACAGAGGTTGAGTTCCAGGGTCCTTCTTTTCTCCCACCCCAACAAATCATGGAAACCTCCTCCATTCAGAGTGCAGGGAAGGTTTAAAGCCACAAGCGAGCCTGCCTCCAGCCCACACCTCAATGGTCAGCACTTGCACCCAGGAAAGCCTCTCGGGTCCTCGCCTCCGAGCCCAGGGATTCTGGCTTTGCATGCAATTATGACCAACCCAGAAAGCCACCCATCCTTCAGAACCTCACAAGGAGTTACAAAAACCCAAGGGTACAACAGATGACCAGTTATGCTGCCATTTATTAGCAAATAATCAACAGAGACTGAAGACTGCTAGGGTCACATAGATCACAAGGTTCCTCCAGGTATGACTGGGGCGTTTCTGAGCCCTGAGCCTCCACTGGCTTGTCCTGCTCAGAGGTCTACCAGCCTCACTGCTGCTGCCAGATCAAAGGAAGCAATGACTACACCCCTGCCAGAGAGGCAGACATCGTGGTCAAAATCAGCACCTCGTGTGCCAGCCATGCTAGCCTCAGGTCCACGTGGCCAGGCCAGTTCTGGTCCCACACCGCTTCCAATGGCACCTGTGTGACCGGCGGATGGCGCTTGTCCACCCTGCTGAACTGGAATGACGGCTCACAGCACCTCCTTTAGTGAAAGGAGTGATGATAAGGGATGACCCTCATCCAGCAAAACAGGACAGAGCCCCGGGGCTCAGGAACTGCCTGAGTGACCCTAAGGTGCTGCCCAGAAGAACCTGGCTGGACCCTGACCCGTGGGACCCCCAGTCCTACTTCCTGATGACCAGGAGAAGTGGCCCACGCCCAGCACTCTAGGGACACAGTACACAGGGTCAGCCTCTCCCCCACAGATGGGAACACTGAGCCCCGGTAGGCAACGTGGGGTGGGGTGGGGGCACATCCCAGGATACGCGAGCCGGGAAGGAGTGTAGGTTCCACGCACTGTCCAGCTCAGGCTCTGGAGGGAGACGGCTGCACCACCAGGGCGGCGCCCTCGCTCACAGGATAGCAGCAGCTCCCAAGGTTGCCCAGACAAGCGCTTGCATGGCAAGGCTTGAGACTCCCTCTCCCTCGCGGCCCCCCCCTCTGGGGTCTGTCCCCCAGCCCGGGAGCCGCCACACTCAC
>NW_007259801.1:978103-978345 GCF_000164805.1 Carlito syrichta
CCTGAGTCCGAGTCGTGCTGGAAGCGGGGGCGCCGAGCTGGGCAGTCCCCCCAAGGATTCTGGCATGTTGTGGCAGGGGTCAGCCCGCAGTCTGGAGTGGGGCTGGGGACAAGGGGTCCCAGGCAGAGGGCAGGAGGGCCCCTCCCGCGCTGGGCTGGGCTCTGGAGCCCGCGGGGGGCAGGGCGGTCCCTAGGGCCCTGTAACAGCCAGAGCCGCGGGCTACCAAGGCCTGGGCCCTGCAG
>NW_007259801.1:978365-986203 GCF_000164805.1 Carlito syrichta
CAAGCATTAACACAGTTCCTTCCGCAGGAAGTGGGAAGCCCACCAGTGGGGGAGGGGCTGTTCCTGCCTCCCAGGGCCTGGGTCACTTGCCCCTCCTCCACCAGGATGCGGCCCCAGCCCTGGTGATATCTGGAGGGGGTGGAGCCCTCATCTCTCACCCTGGATGGGGTGTGGGGGTATTTCAGGCCAGTCCAGCCCCCAGCACTGTGCTTACCCAGGGCGAGAGAGGCCACTGAGAAGTCCATGCTGACTCTTGGCCCCATAGGACCAAGGGGGGCAACTTCTAGCTGTGGGAAGGGCTTCCACCCCCAGCCACCCAGACAGCTGCCCTGTCACCTCACTACTGCCTGCCCAGGCCCCCCATGCACACGGGTCCCCACCCTCCCTGGTGTGACCCTGCCAGGCACCAGGACTCATGCCTGCTGCCAGGCCTCTGCTCCCACTGCGCCCTCTATCCGGCTGCCCTTCCCTCTCCCTGCCAGGCCACCTCCTCCAGCCTCCCCCCCCCCCCGCGTGAATCCTGCCCCAGCTGCCTTCCGCCACGACACAGCCTCTCACTGGGACAGTCCCAGAGGCCAGGTCTATCTGGGATCACCCACCAGCCTGGGCCCCCAGACGGCAGGGCCTTCTGTGTTTCCCCCGGGGAGGCTACAAACCTCAGGAGACCGCTGTATACAAGTGGCCTGAAGGTTCAGCAAGTGGACAGGACAGCTCCATGACAGCGGGCCAAGCCAGCAGCTCACACGGGATTCACAGTGCAGCGCGTGACTCCCAGTGGGACTGAATGGACACAGCCGTGAGGAGCTCCAACCAGCACGCACAGGTATACACACGTGCCACAAAAATGGATGCCACACCCGATGCCTGTGCCAGGAAGATGGAGACCCATCACCTCGCAGCAGCCCAGCACCAAAATGCCCACCAGAGCCTCTGGGGGCACCATGTGGCCCCCCACCAAGTTCTCTATGCCCTCCAGGGTCCACGCCCCATCTTCCCTCTTGCCTGGAAGGCCTCTGCCAAGCTGGAAGTAGGATTGGGAAGGATGATCTCTCCTGCTTCCACATTGCCGGGGACCTCCAGAGCAAGATGCAATGCCCATCTCTCTGAGGTCTGGGGGCTGGGTACACAGAGGGCTGGAGCGCTGGGTGGACTGTCCTACCAGGTCCTGGACCAATCACTGCCCTCCCTGAGGCAGCTCTGACACACCATGGATGGGTTCGCCTAGACTCCTGGGTGTTTGCAAAACTACACCCTTAGTTACCTGCAGGTCCCCAGGTCCCAGCCAAACCAGGGGCCTCCACCTGCATTGACATGGGGCTGCCGGCCTGGGTAGTCGGGAGTTCTGTACAGAGGGGTGCCCCTTCCTGCCTCTAGCTTCTGTTTACAGAGCCTCTAGCCCTGGTGCCCCTCCCCAGCCTCTGTTTACAGAGCCTCCAGCCCCAGCACTGGTTATGAGATGTTAGCAGGAGTTTCTGGTAGGAGCCCATGATCCTGGAGAAAGGGGTGCCGGTTCGGGAATTGTTTCTCTGGGAGGCAGGCCTGAAAGCCTGCCCTGGCTTGGTGTGAGGCCTGTGTGCCCACAGTCCTGGTGCTTTCCTCCTGGGCCCCATTCAGGCTGCTGCCAACTCCTGGCACCATGCCGCTCATGTCTCTAAGGCCTCTAAAGGCCAGTGCTGAGAAGTGGGCCTGGCGTCCCTGAGGGCATGGAGTTTCATGGTTCCACTTGGAACTAACGGCCCCTGGGAGGGAGTCTCACCCGCCCTCGGCCCTAAGCCCCTGCCAGGAACTAAGAGGCCCCCAGGAGGCCCCTGATCTGGCCTCCGTAAGAGCTCTGGGCCTCTCCTGCTCACCAGGCAGAGCCCCGCCTCCCCCTGTGCCACAGACACTCAGGACTATCCAGCTGCCCATCAGCAGACTTACCACACCGGAGGGCAGGAACCCAGCCCCCAAGCCAAAGCCTCAGAGAGGGTAGGTTCTGTGCTCTCCAGAGGGTCCGTGTGGGCCCAGAGTCCCTCTTGCTGGCCGGGAAGTGGCTGCGCAGAAAAGTCTTTACCCACCAGGAACAGTCAGAGGCCCCAGAGAGGTCCTCAGCAGGTAAGGGGATGAGGACGGCACTGAATAGTAACTGCTGGGCCTGGCATTGGGCCCCACCCCAGATGCCTGCTGGGAACTGAGAAAACCCCCGTGTGCATCGCTGTATGCCTCTGGGCCCCTCTCCTGAGCTCTCTGGGTCTTTCTAGAATTATGAACCCACCGCAAGGCAAGAACACACAAGAACTGCACCTCACAGAGCCAAAGTAGTTGCCACAGAGGCCGAGGGGACAAGGGGTGGGCCACAAGCAATGTGGAGGGTGCAAGCCAGGCCCACACTGCAAGAAGGATCTACACGGCTGCCTGGATGGAGCCTGGCCACGGGCCGACAGTCCCTTGCCATGGAGAAGCAGCCGCGGCTCCTCCTTGGGACCCCTGCGCGGTACAGGGAACAGGGCCATCAGCATGTGGCCAGCACCATGTGGGCCACGCAGCCCCTCCCTGCTGCTCCTCGTGTGCCTGACCCCAACCCCAGGACTAGGGTCAGATCCCATCCAGCGCCCTCAAGGGAGGGTAGCTCTGCCCTCAGACGGGGAGCCAGCGACCCATGCCACCCCGCCACTTGGGAGATAAGGAGCTGGGCTGGCCTGTCCCTCCACAGCAAGACCCTACGAGTGGGGTGTCCAGGAAGCTTGTAGTCCCCAAGTGTGGCTAGCCCTTGGGGCACTGCTTCTACTCACCACCACACCCAGGAGCCCTGAGCTGGCAGCATTCACGTGCGTTTCTGCCATGCCACAGAAGAAGAGACTTGGCCCAGCTGGAATGCACACTCAGCCACTGTCCATCCCACCACCCTCACACACCCCATGATGTCCACTCCATGAGCCCAGTGTCCAGTTCCATGAAAGGAGGGGAAGGCCCAGGACCGTGTAATGGCCTGGCACGGTGCCCCTGGCACAGGCCACCCCCCCCATGTCCGTCCTCAGAGCAGTCCTGGGAGGCACTGACCTCCCCATTCTATGGATGAGTAAACTGAGATTCAGGTCATGCAGTCAGTGACAGCTCTGAGAAGCTGAGCTAGGACTCAGAGCTAGCTCAGCTGAGCACTTTCTGTGCATTTTCTCCTTAAAACAGCCGAACTCCCCAGTCACCCAGCACCCGTTCCAGTCCTCAGGGCCCTGCCCAGAGCCCAGTGCCTCAGGGGTCAGGCGGGCAGGAAGGGGGCTCAAGATCACTGGCCAAGGCCCTGGTGGACGCACGTCAGAGGGGCCTGCGGGAGCCACGGGAAAGAGCTCTGACCTGGCCTCAGGAGGCCACATCCAAAATAGCCACCAGCACGGTGAGGGGACTCGGCTGGGTGCACGTACGCCTCTCAGCCCCGGGCGCTGCCAAGCTGGCTATGGAAGGTCATGGCTATTTCTGGGCCAGCCTGACGGTGAGATGCAGCTCTGGCACCCCCAGAGCCAGGGCACACGGCGCCACCGAGGCCCAGTGAGGCAAGGTTGCCCCCAGGACACAGGGGAGGGGCCCGCGGGTTCCCCAGAGTGCCAAGATCCTGCGGGGGCCCCTGTGCTGGTGGACTCTCCTGTCTGAGCCGTCTCCTTTCAAAAGCACGTGCAGTGCTGTTTGTGGATCAGTTTCATGTTCGTATCATTGGCATTTACTGAGCACGATGTGCCAAGCCCTGGACTGGGCACTTGAAGAGACAAAGAGCCAGGCCTGACACAGTAAAGAGGGGAACAGCAGCGGGGGGCTTTGCTCACATTTTTAGCCACCCTGAGCCCAAGCACACAGCCAAAGGACAATCTATCTGTGGCAGGGAAGCCACTGGGCCCACACCCCAGCCGAGCTCACCCTACTGCCGGTTACACACAGGCACACCACGCCTTGCAGGCCCTCAGATACGAACCCCACCAGCTCAGGGCCCTGGAGATGGCATCTGCCCTGTGGTCCCAGCCCTCTCCATCAGCTCACAGGCCCCAGTGGCCATCTGGCGACAGGGGGACCCTGAGATTCAGAGATGTGAAACACTGTCCATGACCCCAGGGTAAAGCCTCAGCCCAAAGCCTAGGTAGGTGGTTTTCCGGGGTGACCTGGGGGGAAGGAACAGCTCCCTCCTATCCTGGAGAGGTCCGGCCCTTGCTCAGCCTGAGGCCACTGACCTCAGAGCCCGCCCCTCACAGAGGGCTGCCAGTTTGAGAGCCTGGGCTGGGTACCCTCCTGGCTCTTCCGCTGTCAGCTGTGTGATGTTGGGTACATCCTCGACCTCTCTGCGCCTCATTTTGCTCATGGAAACAAACTGCGATCACTGGAAGGCCGTCTTTCATGGGGCCTCCTGGGACCTGGAGGGGCACTTCCCTGTCCAAGAGGCCCCCATGGGTGCCTGAGTCTCCAGAATGCTTCCCACCAGGTCCAGCCCCTGGGAGGACAGCTCTCCAGTGGCTCCTTGGGATACTCAGGGTTACCTGAGGGAGGGAACTTCTTTCCCACAGGACTTCTCAGAGGCCTTATTCCTCTAGATATGAGGGATCTTAGGGTAGACAGCCGGCGGGACATTTCTGAAATGCTTTTGGCCCCAGGCACTAGTGACACGCGTACCTCACAGGACCTCACCATGGCAATGCCAGGCTATGCCATCCTGGTGTCCCCAATCTCTGGGCTCTGAACACTGGGGAGTCTGGGCCTCCCTGACTCCAGTTCATCTATGCGGCCCTGACACTCTCTCTGAGCCTAGGCCTCATCCGTACAATGGAACCGCAGAGACCTCAGGTTATGGCATGAGGGGGTAACAGGCAGGCTGTGTGGGCTGTGGTGACCGTCAGCAGCAGGGGTCGAGCAGAGCCAGACCCTATCACTTCCCCCAGCCAGCCCACCTGTCCCCATGTTCATCACGGCCATGGTGACAGTGGCTTGGGTAGCAAGATTAGCCCCTGGCCACAGGCATCGACGGCCGTGATGACAGTCAAGACCAGGCTGGACACCTAGCCCAAGTGGGTGGCAGGAAGACACCAGTCCCAGGGAGGGGGGCACCTTACCAGGCACCACCGGGCACCCAGCCACGACACCCTCACCACTGCCCTGCAGATGCCTTCAAAGCCGCCTTCCCAGAAAGGGCAGGAATGCCCAGGGTCACATGTGAAGGGCATCCGGTGGGCACCCTCCACGCCTGCCTTGAGTCCTTGCCCAGCTCCTTGGGGGACCTGGGCATTGCTGCGGGCACCCAGCAGGGGTGGGCGGGAGGTCAGACCAGTCACCAGGCCTGCAGGCCAATTGCGTACTGGGTTACATCCCCTTCTACCCCTGGGGGCTGGAAGGAGCTCCAAGGAGCTAGTCTGTACCCCACCAGCTCCAGGGCCCCCAAGAGCAGCCCCGAGGCCCAGAGCTTGGTCCTATTTGGCAGTGCCCAGCCAGGCCATTCACATGGGTCAAACAAATGCCGCAGCTCCCAGGCCTCTTCCAAAGGGCCCAGGAGGACTCTGGGAGGCAGCGGCTATCAGCACCTTGGAGCCCTGGGAGCCCCAGAGAGCCAACCAGACTAGCAGCCCCTACCCTCCTGAGCAAGGAAAACAGGCCACTCGCATCAAAGGTGGTGCGGGTTACAAGGTGGGGAGGGGGTATTTTACAACCTTGTTCCTACACTGCCATTCCTTCCCTCACTTAAAAGAAACTCACGGCAAGGCACTCACTCAGGGCAGGCAGGGGACCCTCTCACTCCAGTTTCCAGCACCCAGCAAGCTCCCACCATGCTCCCAGCACTCTCTACTGCCCAATAGCTAGTGAAGGCCCCACTGTGCCGGGAACCCCAGTGGCGGGGCCAAACAGACATCAATCCTATTGTATAGACTTCTCAGAGCTGCTTAAGCCAGACCCTGTGAGGAGAAGGGGGGTTGTCAATTTTTTTTTTTTCAGATAAAATTCATATAATATGAAATTCACCATCTCGACCACCTTTTTCTATTTTTTGTTTTTTGTTTTTTGTTTTTTTAGTTGGAGTCTCACTCTGTCGCCCAGACTGGAGTGCAGTGGCCGCTCCCGGCCACCACAGCCTCGACCTGCTGGGCTCCGGCGATCCTTCCACCTCAGCCTTCCGAGTAGCCGGAATTACAGGCATGCGTTACCACGCCCGGTTGATTTTTTTATTTATTGTAGAGATGAGGTCTCGCTGCCCAGGCGGGTCTCGAACCCACGGGCTCAGGCAATCCACTCACCTCAGCCTCCCAAAGGCGCAGGATTATAGGCTGAGCCACCAAGCCCGACTGACCACCTTTAAAAAAATTTTCTTTTCTTGAAGCAGGGTCTTACTCTGTCTCCCAGGCTAGAATGCAGTGGCACGATCATGGCTTACTATAACCTCAACTTCCTGGGTTCATCTTCCTCAGTCTCCCAAGTAGCTGGGACTACAGGCACATCCCACCACACCCAGCTAATTTTTTGATTTTCTGTAGAGATGAGGTCTTGCTATGTTGCCCAAGCTGGTCTCGAACTCTTGATCTCATGCAATCCTCTTGCCTTGACCTCCCAAATGCTGGAATTACAGGTGTGAGCCACCACGCCCGGCCCTTAACCATCTTAAAGTGTACAATTCGGTGTTTTTAGGTATATTCAGTCCTGTGTAATTGTCACCACCACTATCTAACTCCAGAATACTCCCATGACCCCAGAAAGAAACCCCACCCCACTAGCTGCCATTCCCCCCGCTTCCCATGGCCCCTGGCAAGCACTGATCACTCCTGCCCCTGTGCCCCACCATTGTCCCCTACCTGGTGACACCTAAGTTAGGTCATGGCCTCCTCTGCTCAAAGCCTCCAGTGGCGCCCACACCACTCAGAAGGAAAGTCTCAACTCCTGAGTGCCCTAGAGACCCCACATGACCTGCTTCCCAGCCCTCTGACCTCGTACCACTCGCCACTGCTGACCCCACGCCTATCCACCTCCCAGCTATTCCTGCCACTTGTCAAGCATGGACCTGCCTCTGGGCCTTTGCACTGGCTGTGCCCGTGGCCAGGAGCACTCCGAACCTGCTTTCTGTCCCTGCAGATTTGCCTGTTCTCAACACTCTTTATGAAGGGGCTCACACACTCTGTGCCTTCTGTCTTTCACCCCATCGAGGTTCCCAGGCCCGTCATGCTGCGGCATGTCAGTGCTCCATCCTCTCACTGGCTACGTCATACTCCCCTATATGGATACAAACACATTGTGTGTATGTGTTTGTCAGCTGATGGACACTGGGGCCATTCCCAGGTGTGTCTTGTGTCCTCAGGGACTGAGCCGGGTAGGGGAGCTGTGCTGGACATCACCTGGGGGGTACACCTTAACAATCACCTACAACATCGTTCTGCCCATGGATCCAGGGACGCTGGAGAATTGTGCACCCATGTATGTGAAGGAACTAGGGGAAGGAGTGAGGAGAGGCAGTTAGGGACCAAGGGGTCAAATGCCGGGGACATCCGGGCATTGGTGACACTGGGTAGGAGGGCAAAATCGGGCCCACACCTGGGGGCACTCGGTCAGTGCCTTCCCAGACCTGTTGGGCTGTGCTAGGCTGCCAAGGGAACCTGGGGGCAGGTTGGGGAGAGAGGGAGGAGGGTGCCAGCGGCCAGGAGGAGCGGAGAGGGGTCTTCCAGGGTCCCGGGCAGTAGGACAAAGGGTACCCCCTGAAGATCCGACTTCTTTGGTGGAGGCGGCATCAAAGCCCGGTCTTCAAGTATGGGAAGGATTTATCAGGGCATGTCTGAAAGCGAAGAGCGTGACTCTCACACGTGCAGCAAGCACTGGGTAGAGACGTGTTTCTTTCTTTTTTTTTTTTT
>NW_007259801.1:986245-995370 GCF_000164805.1 Carlito syrichta
CCGCCCGGCTAAGTTTTGATTTATTGTAGAGATGAGGTCTCACCAAGTTGCCCAGGTGGGTCTCGAACCCGTGGGCTCAGGCAATCCACTCACCTCAGCCTCCCAAAGGCACGGGATTACAGGTTGAGCCACCGAGCCCAGCCGTAGAGATGTGTTTCATTCGCTCAGTGGGAACTGGCAGGAGGCAACGCCAGCTCCAAGAACTCAGGGTGTTCACAGCTGTGGGAGACCACGCCCTGGACTAAGACAGGAAGGAAGAGGCGGAGCTGGCCAGGGTCCTGCAGGCGACGCAGCCGTCACCACGGCCATCCTCTCTACCCGACAGAATTCATTTCCACTTCCACCAAAGATCGACACGTTTACACAGGACTTCCGTGTCCAGGCCCTATTTGATCACAGACATCCCTGGAGAGCTGTCTTCATAGATCCAACAGGGCACAATGAAGCAGAGCAAACCGGCAGAGGCACAGCTCGAGCAAAGGCCCGGAGGCAGGACGGCAAGCAGCAGGGAGAAAGGGAACACAGGACTCGTGGGCAGCATCTCGGGGAACTGCTCCCCAGGGAGGGCGGGCTCCACGTGGTTCCCAGTTCTGAGAATCACCACCAGGCAGGGACAATCCCAAATCCAGGCATGTCACAGAACCAAGTGTAAGGTGGGAAACTGGAAAGTCCCCAGAATTCCCAAACATCCAGGAGGGCAGCCATGGGCAGTGGACAGGTAAGATGGTAGCACCTGGGCCCCAGATCAGGCTGCCTAGAGGGACCAGAAAACTGAGGAGTGTCCACCCAGAGCCCACCCAGCTGGCAACCTGGGCACCCTTGCCACTGTGCCCCCAGTACTGTCCCCTATCTGGTGACACCTAAGTAAAATCATGGCCTGCTCTGCTCAAAACCTCCAGTGGCACCCACACCCCTCAGAAGGAAAGCCTCACATCCTGGGTGCCCTAGAGGACCCGCACTACCTGCTTCCCAGTCCTCTGACCTCTGACCTCTGACCTCCTGCCACTCCCCACTGCTGACCCCATTCCTCCTCCCTGCCTCCCAGCTGTTCCTGCAACTTTTTTTTTTTTTTTGAGTTGGAGTCTCACTCTGTCGCCCAGACTGGAGTACAGTGGCCGCTCCCGGCCACCGCAACCTCGACTTGCTGGGCTCTGGCAATCCTTCCTCCTCAGCCTTCCAAATAGCCGGAATTACAGGCATGCGCTACCACGCCCAGCTGATTTTTTTGATTTATTGTAGAGATGAGGTCTAGCTGCCCAGGCGGGTCTCGAACTCGCGGGCTCAGGCAATCCACTCACCTCAGCCTCCCAAAGGCACGGAATTAACAGGCTGAGCCACCGAGCCCGGCTTGTTTCTGCAACTTGTCAAGCACGGTCCTGCCTCCGAGTCTTTGCCCCGGCTGTGCCCATGGCCAGGAGCACTCTGTCCCCACGTCACCCGGCGCCGCCTCCTCCTCATCACTCAGGTCTCAGGCTCCCCAGCCTCCTCTGGCTCCAATACCCACCCTAAATCCACCAATACCTTCCTCCATCTCACTACCCACCTAGCCACCCCCCACACCTTCCTCTGACCCACCACCCACCTAACTACCACCCACGTCTCTGATTGTTGGTGACTTGTTTTTCCCCCACCTCCAACTGTGGAACAGCAGACTGTGATCCATGCTGGGTCCCCAGCCTCAGGGACAGGGTCAGGCCCAAAGCGGGTCTTGGCTGGAGCTGCAGAATGAGGATATCTGGCATTTAAATGACTTCTCAAACACTCCTGGCCACACAGACCATCAGTGCCCAACGGGTACTACCAGTTGGTGGTGCTGCCTGGGTGCTAGGTGCCACTCCACGGCCCTTACATCTAAGCTGTGTGCCCACCACCCCAGTGGAGAAGGGGAGGTAGAGGGGAGCAAGTTGTCCAGGAGGCAGCGGGGGAGGCACTCAGAGCTGGGACAAGCCCACTCGGGTATCAGCTCCTTCCACACCTGTTCCATGGCTACTTCCTCCGGGCTCCCTGAGGACGGAGCCCCCACCCCTACAAAGATGCTCCACGCCATGGCTCTGGGTCTACCCTTGAGGTGTCCTGGTCACCAGTTTGTGCCCTTACTGAGCACCAGGCACCACGGGGTGCTCTCCATACACCACTGCCCCTTGGTCCTTCCCAGAGAGGACCAGTCCCCATCCCCCTGCTGATGTGCTCAGAAGGACTCAGGGGTGTCCCCACGTGAGACCTACGTGTCCTGCCACCAGGCCTTTGCTTACTTGGTGCCACTTACCTAGGACCCCTCCTGGTTCCTCTGTCTGTCCAAATGACACCTCCTTGGAGGCACATTCACCAGCCCACACTTATTGAGCACCTACCGGATACCACAGCTGTACTCTGGGTCCAAGGTAGCTCACGAGGAGAAAAACTGTTCCTGGCATGACAGTGAACCTAGTCACAGCAACCAGCAGGTAGGCCTCATGGGGGGACAGAGCACCCAAGAACCCAACCCCCACAACAGCACAAGGGAGAGAGGGGCGTGCAGCTGCTGGGAGGTCCCCGCCCCACCTGGCCCCTCCAACACCATGAGAATCTCCCATCCTCGACCCAGCATCCACCTCTAACCCCCTGAAAGGAGGATGCATCTTGTCCCTGGCACCATCAGTCAAGTGCCCCAGGTCCTCAAATAACGCTGTCTCAAGCTATGTCATTTTGTTATAATGAAAACGTTGATGAGGAAAAAAAAACTCGACCCCCAGCCAGGACCACTGTCTGTATGGTGTTGTGCATGGGCTCCCCAAGTCCACATGAGCTTTCTCCGGGTACTCTGGTTCCCTCTCCCATCCCAAAGCTGTTTCGTTAGGGGAACTGGCATGTCTGAATAGTCCCTGAGAGTGGGGGTATGGCATGCGCCCCACGAAGGGACAGCATTCTGGCCAGGGTCAAGCATACCCTGACCTTGCACCCTGAGCTGCTGGAGTAGGCTTGACCACTCGCAGCCCTGAACCAGAATAAGTGGATTGGAAAATGAATGAACAGAAATTATTACACAAAAATTCATCAAGTGGACAATCATCGTACAAATGCACAACAATCCATGATACAAAACAGAGGGTCCCGGAGCCGCCACTCTCATGATTGCCTGAACCACGTGATGGTGACAGATACCCCTATAACTACTACAGTATAAACATCTATTCCTGGATTTCACTGCCCCCACTATAACCACCCTCATACACTGATTCGCCCAAAGTTGGGTAAATAATACTCCTACTCTTTCTTAAATGTATGTGTACCTCCCAGTATCAGAAGCGCTTGGTTATTTAGAAGCTCAGCGATGTTTCTGTGACTAGGAGCTTAACTCTTGTTTATATCAACTAGCCTATGGTCAACTTGGTTTCATGATGCATCGTGTCGCTTAAAGTAGCAGCTTCCAGCTGGGCAAGGTGGTTCATGCCTCTAATTCCAGCACTTTGGGAGGCTAAAGGAAGAGGACTGAGCCCACAGGTTCGAGACCAGCCTGGGCAACATGGCGAGGCCTTGTCTCTACAATTCATCAAAAAAATTAGCCAGGTGTGGTGGCACATGCCTGTAGTTCCAGCTATTTGGAAGGCTGAGGCGGCCGGTCGAGGCTGCAGTGGCCATGAATGTGCCGCTGTACCCCAGTCTGGGCAACAGAGACTCCAACTCCAAAAAAAAAAGTAGCAGCTTCCAAGAACCCACTGACAGCTTAAGTGAGGACTTGCTGTACACTGTACCCAGGGGAAAAAGTTTAGGGGGCTGAGACTGGCCATGTCATGGAGACAGCCTGGGTGAGGCAGGGCGGTCCTCCCAGTGCTCCCCCAACACCCCTCAACTCTTCTCTCATTTCAACAGCATCTGGGCAATGCCGGGAGCCCTGACGCTGGCCCTTGGCCACGTACCAGGCCAGCCGCCATTCTTCCTTCTGGGCTGAGTACCCATCACGGGTTCTTCTGCATGCAGTATCTCATATAAGCAGGATGGAGACTGATGGGGCTCAGACCTGAGGCTGACCTCAGCTCTGCCTGTCCCACCTTGGGGAGGTAGCTGACCCTAAGTCCTGTCCCTCTCTGAAAACAGGAGGACCCACACACCAGGGTTGCTGTGACCACAGAATGGCGTGCACAGTAGGTGCTTGGAAGCAGCCTGTGACCCTCCTCGGACATCTACCCCTACCCTGGACTGACCCAGCTGGCCAGGTCCCCCAAGGACAAGTCTCCAGGCCACCATGGTGCTCCTGGATCCCAGGGCAGCCACAGTTCTCACGCTCACGTCCTCGCGGGGAGGGGACCAGGAGAGGGGATGCTCGCCAGGCCCTGGAACCCCAACCACTCTCAGGGAGGGCCCTGCCCATCAGGACCACAAGCCAGAGCATTCCAAAGGGAAGGAGGCGATGTGGGGGAAGGGAAGGAGGGGGAGAACAGGAGGGATGTGGGAGCAGAGGGGAGACAGAAACTGAGGCTGAGAGGGCTGCTCCCTGGCCTCCCCGTGGCTATCTGGGGCGGAGCTGTCTGACCCTCAAGCCCACACAACTCCTGAAGGCAGGAGGCCCGGACAGGCTCGAGGCAAGAGGCAGCCAAGAACAGGACGAAAGGCCCCACTGGGGTCAGAGTTCCTCCTCGGGCCGGCCAGGCCCAGCTGGCAGTGTCCGTGGGAACGGCCCCGCGCCCTCCTGGCCACACACAAGCCAGTCAGTGGGTCCTGGGGCTGCCACCAATGCCAGGACAGTGGGACCCCTCCTGAGAGGCAGAAGCCCCGGTCCCTGAGCCTGCCTCAGGCATGCCCAGACCTGTGGGCTGATCTGGGGGGACCCTGAGAACTGGGGGAGGCGGGGGAGAGGGGTGGTCTGCAGGGCCACTGCCACTCTTCCTGGGGCTCTTCATGCTTCCAGCCTCTGTCGGGCTGGGGCCGCCCGCCGGCCTCACCTGTTCCACCCCACGGCTTGGAGTCTCTGACCCACCGCCGCTGGGTGGCCTCCAACCCTCTCAGAGGTTGCACCTGCTGCCTGCACCCCTCTCCCCAGATCCCTTCCCCTGACACTTCAGTCCCCACCCAGGGAGGTCCTGGTAATGTCAGGGGAGGTGTGAGATCCCCGGAGCCGATGGTAGGCCCCTGCCATCACACAGGCCACTCTAGGCCGAACTGGAGGGGCCTCGTCCATGTCCCGAGACTGCGGGCTTCGTGGGCCTGGGCCCTGTGGGGCCCGTGGAGGGGGAGAGGTGGCTGCTTGGGTGGACAGACAGCCAGACACTCGATGATGGCTCAGTCCAGGCTCCCGCCCACATGAACCAACGGCCCCCCCAGCGCACCCAGCCCCCCCAGGCTGTTCTCTCGGCTCCCTGCCCCCCACACTCCATCCCGGGACTCCGCAGCACAGACCCCGGAGCTGCTGGCTGTCCTCACAGGCTCAGGGGCCCCTCGGGACGGCCCTTCCGGTGACTTCCTGCCAGGGAGGCCAGGGGGAGGGGTGGACAAGGCCTCCAGATGGCTTCCTGCGCTGGGCAGCCGTGGGAACGACCCGGCCCAGGGAGGCCACTGAGGGAGGGGAGGGTGGGAGCCGGGGAAGGCCGCAGCATCCACCAGCAGAGCAGCTATGGCAGGCGGACCCATCGCCCCTCGGAGCCCCTGACATCCCAGAGAGATATATAGAGGGACACACTGAGGCACACACAGGTGAGCTGCCCAGGGGCCAGCAACAGGACCTGTCAAAACTGGCATCTCTCGCCCTCCCCTCCCCCACACACCTGGAGACGCCTCTCTCCGGCCTCATGGGTAAAGAAGCGGCTGACACAGCGTGCCTGCCTTCTGTCCCAATACTGCCACTTCCCAAATGTGCCACCTGAGCAGGCTGCCAGCCCTATACGCCAGCTTCCATGCCTGGGACATGGTGATGACAGCAGCTGCCACCAGCTTACCTTGAGGATTAAAGAGGCACCCTGGGCCAGTTCCTGCCGCCAGCCCCGAAGAGGCCTAGGCCGGTGCCAGACAGGTGATGCTGTCCCCTCAGGTCCTGTCTTCACCCAGCTTCCCCTTGCCGGACCCTCATGCATTCCTCTCTCCACTCTGCGATGCCACCTCCTCCCAGAAGCCCACCTTGACACTCTGGCAAGGGGGCCTCTTCCTGTCCCACCTCGACCTCAACATCTTGGGGACACATGCCTCAGGAAGGTGACCTCTGTCTCCCAGAAGTTCTGCTCACCCATGGGATCTCTCTGGGATCAGGATCACCCCTTTCTGCCTACTGTGATCCCAGTGCAGGCCTGGGCAGCCTCCCAAGAGGCATGAGGAGGTGGGAGCTAGGCCAAGCCAGTACCTCCCCTATCCCACTATGCAGCAGCCAGGATACAGACAGAGGAGGTGACAGGGACACAGGACCAGGCACTATCAACTCTCTCTCACCTGGCCCAAGGTTCTGCCAATGGGACCAAGAAAGACTTGCACGGGCATGCAGGCACACACCCCTGGCTGTCCATCACCTCGTTTATAAAAACCCATCACGGGGGTGGGAGAGGCTGGTTAATGAACTTGAGTCCGTCCAGATCCAGAGACCAGGGCCCACGGGTACCATCTAGGTGGCCCATGGTCAACGCCAAGGGAAGCTTCAAGTGGGATGTGGAACAGCAGGATGCATGCTGCTCCTGTTCTTAGGAAATTAACATGCCCAGAAGCCCAGAGCCGCAGCAGTTCTTTCCTGGGCTTGAATTTGTATAACAAACATCACCAAGTCTGCAATTAAAACAATAACTACATATTTGGAGCTTTGTTTAAATGTTGCCCCTCCGCCACATGAGCTCCAAGCAGGGCCAGGCAGTGCTGCCACAGCAGGTCCCCGGACAGCCCCAAGGGTATGACCTGACAGATAGGGAAACTGAGGCCCTGCCTTCAAGGTCTCCATGGCAGGTGAGGACGAGACTGCGGCAGAGCTGGAGACGGTGGGTTCAGACCATTCTGCAGAAGGGTAAACTGAGAGCCAAGAGGGGAAGAGCCTAGTCACAGGCTCCCCAGATCACAGGGCTGGGAGGGAGGACAGGGCGTGCCACCCGACCTGGTTCATTCATGCCTGTGGCAGGACCGGAAGCAGGCGGCTTTTATCCTGATCCCCTCTTCCAGCTGCTGTGGACTTCAGTGGGCTCTTCCAAGCGACCCATTCTCCAGGGAAGAAAACTAAGGCCCAGAAAGGACAGGGGCAGGGCCAAGGTCGCACAGAGAGGCCTGACAGCGCTGGGGCCATGCCCCGTGGCTCCCTTGAGCCATATGGAGGGCACAGGGAGGTCACTGCAGGGAGGGGCAGCTGGGAGCCCTGGGTACCCCCGGGTACCCCCTGAGCCCCTCATGGCAATTCCCAACAGATGGGCCTCTGGGCAGCTGGCCAGAAAGAAGCAAAGCCCAGGAGAAAGGACCTCGGCTGCTGACCCTGGATGGGGAGATTAAAGGAGAGAAAATGTTTGCCTTGGCCGGGGCCCCAGGTCCAGCAACAGAGAGAAGAGGGGGCCAGCACTCTGGACCCCAGGAGACGATGCCAGGGGAGGGGGTGCCAGGAATAAGAGGCACCCCCTCTAGGGGGGACAGAGGGGACCAGCAGGTAAAACCCACCGAGGGCAGCAGCGGGGGCGTTGGCGGGACCTGAGACTGGCAGGCAGGGATGCCGGGTGGGGTGGCGGGGAATCCTCTGAGCCCTGCGGAGCCTCTTCCAGGAAGCCTGAGTCACAGGAGGGCCCCGGGGCCAGGAGAGTGGCCGGGAGCGCCGGTCCCGTGGGAAGGGGACGGGGACGGGGCAGGGCCACCCGTCACCTCCTCCAGCTGGGCCAGCCTGGCTTCGAGGTCTCCGTGGCGGGTGAGGATGAGGCCGTGGGAACAGGCTCCCAAGAGAGGATGGGGGGTGGCGGAGCTGCAGGCAGTGGGGCCGGTCCATCCTGCAGAAGGGGAAACTGAGACCCAAAAGAAGAGCCTCACGGACAGTGACTTGTCATCAATAAAGCATCCTCTGGGCGGTCCAGGCTTGGACGCTGGGGAGACTGAGACAGATCTCCCCAGCCGGGTCCTCGGCATCGTCATCCAGAGTTCCTCAGCTGGAGAGTCCTGCTCCACACATCAGGCCTAGCCACAGATCCGAGACCCTCCGACCCCCAGTGGCTTGAGCCTTCCTCCCGATGCCCCTGCTTCCAGGACCACACCTCAGGAATCTGATCCTCACAGGTTTTGCTCCATCCTACCACCCCTGCGCTAGAACATTCCGTGGCTCCTACAACCCCATCCCCCAGAATCAGAGTCAGGGACTAGAGCCTCCCTTGTGCCCACATCAGCAATGGCGGCACCTGTGGGGGTATTGGAATCTCCCAGGGGGATGTGCAACTCAAACAGCACTAAGCAATCAGAGTGTTTCCCCAGTTTATAACCACTGATCTCTCGTGTGCAGGTGCAGGACAGACACGGGGAATGGAGAGTCACCCCAAGAGTCGCCCAGCAGGCAACTTGGGCCCCACTGGCCCACTCTGCCTCTCGGCCAACAAACAACCCCTGAGCATCTGTCATGGCCCAAGTCCCAGGACACAGGACACAGCAGCACCCCTCCCCACCGCCTTCAACCCCACCTGGCCCTGGCCACACCCTCCAGGACCAAGACTCAAGCACCTGCACCTCCAGGCAGGCCCCGAGCAGGCCCCTCCTTCCCTACTTGGCCCACACTGACCATCCAGGGTCCCTCGGCTCAGCCAAGCACAGCCAGGCTCACAGTGGCAACATCATAAAGGCAGGAGCCTGGCAGACCCAGGACAGAGAGCGGCAAGGCCTGAGAACCAGGAACAGCAGGAAGAACAACGCCCAACTCATGTCGGATCCTGGACTTTTTCCTAAACTCCCTTCCAGCGATGGATGAGGACAACAGAATTCCACTCCGGCCATCCTGAAAGACTCTCGCCTTTTAGAGACAAGAACGCTGGTCCCAGCCGGGCTCGGTGGCTCAGCCTGTAATCCCGCGCCTTTGGGAGGTTGAGGTGAGTGGATTGCCTGAGCCCACGGGTTCGAGACCCGCCTGGGCAGCGAGACCTCATCTCTACAATAAATCAAAAAAAATCAGCCGGGCGTGGTAGCGCGTGCCTGTAATTCTGGTTACTTGGAAGGCTGAGGCGGAA
>NW_007259801.1:995427-1001374 GCF_000164805.1 Carlito syrichta
CTGCACTCCAGTCTGGGTGACAGAGTGAGACTCCAACTCAAAAAAAAAAAAAAAAACGCTGGTCCCAAAGAGGATGAACTGGGCTCCACATTCACAGAGGCACTCGGGCACCAAAGCAGCATCCTCATGTCCAAAAGCCCACCCACCACCTACCTTGAGGGGGTACACAGGGAACATGCGTGCCAGCTGCACCGCCTGGCCCCATGGGTTCCCAACTGAGACTGAAGGAGGGGAGTGCCTGGCTCCAGGTCAGGCCAGGCCGGGAAGGCCACCTGCCCAATGTGGGGCAGCCAGATGGCAAAGAGGTCATTCTACCATACTCGTGGCAGGAGCTGGGCATGGTGGAGGCACTTCTCAATAGGACCTCCACCCTCTCCCACTAGACCCCAACCCAGGACAGGCCTTACAGGAACACTTCCCAGGGGGTCTACCAGGGTCACTGGATCCTCCTTCTAAGAGCCCCCATGCCCAGAAGCCGTATGACCCAGAAGTGACGGAGCCTCACCGAGGCTCAGCCTCTCCATGTATAACAGGTGGGCAGCCTAGCTTGTTGTCATGGGGATCGACAAGGACGGGGCGGAGGCTGGAAGGGGTGGGAAGGGTCTGGCACACCCTGGCAATCACCTTCTCTGTTTCCCTGCCTGTTAAACAGACCTCATAACCAACTTCAGTGGCTCACATCTGTAACCCCAGCACTTTGGGAGGCCACGGCGGGAGGATTGCTTGAGCCCAGGAGTTAGAGATCAGTGAAGGCAACATAGCAAGACTTCGTCTCTACAATAAATTTTAAAAGTAGCCACGTGTAGTGGCACACGCCTGTAGTCCCAGCTCAGGGGGCTGAAGCAGAAGGATCACCTGAGCCCAGGAAGTTGAGGCTATAGTGAGCTGTGATCATGCCAATGCACTACATCCTGGGCAACAGTGAGGTACCACCTCAAAAAAACCCACACAAACGCCAGGCTCAGTGGCTCAGCCTGTAATCCCAGCACTTTGGGAGGCCAAAGCGAGTGGACTGCCTGAGTCCATGGGTTCAAGACCCGCCTGGGCAACTTGGCGAGACCTCGGCTCTACAACAAATCAAAAATTAGCCAGGTGTGATAGCACGCGCCTGTAGTTATGGCTACTTGGAAGGTTGAGTGTCCTCATGTCCAAAAGCCCACCCACCACCTGCCTTGAGGGGGTACACAGGGGACATGCATGCCAGCTGCACTGCTGTCCCGGAAGGATCGCTGGAGCCCAGCAGGTCGAGGCTGCGATGGCCGGGAGTGTGCCACTGCACTCCAGTCTGGGCGACAGAGTGAAACTCCAACTCAGAAAAATAAAAAACCAAACAAACAAAAACAGAGTTTTCGCTCCAGCCTCCCAGAGTTGTGGGGACAGAAGCCCCCCTGGCCCTGAGAAAGTGGCTAGAGCCACATTCAACACAACCCACCTGTATTCACCCGTGAGCCCTCAGAGGCCTTCTGGCCTGGCTTCCTTGCGGGAAAACCAGCAGGGTTGGGGAGGCCACATTCTGGACCCTCCAGCCAACCTGGCAGCCCACCCACCAAAACACCTGGTTCTGACAGGGCCTGTGGGTTCTGAAGACTCTGTAGGAGTTCTCCTAGCAGAGGTTGTGTGAGTGTTCCCATCCACAGGCACCTTAGGCCAAGACCCTGAGAACCTTACTTTATCCCCGTTGAGCTAGGCCAAACCTCCCTGCCAGGGGGTGCAGCCCTAGGGATCCCTAAGGACACTCCCCCAGGTATGTTGCCCAGTCCGTCTTCTCCCTGGGTCCTCAGCACCCGGAGCCCCCAGCACAGGGAACTTAGGACACACACGTCCGCTCACTGGCTCAGAACACCCAGACTCATCGGTCATGCGTGTCACTATCCCATAGAAGAGACGGGTACACTGAGGCTCAGATGGTAACATATCCATCTGTCACAGCCAAGCCAGCCCTTCCTAGAGCCACCCGCCCCCCAGCCTCTCATCAACAGAAGTGACCTTTACCCTCTAAGTATGTGAGTCTACACCTAGGGCAGGCCAGGCTGTCCTGTTCATAGCCAATCAGAGCCAGGTACACAGTCGGCACTCAAGTTTTGCTGACTCAGTAGCTGGCTGTTTAGAGCCAGACTTCACGCTCCCTGGTGACCCTGGAGTGGCCACCCCACTGGGGACCACCGCCCAGATGATGAGAACCCTCCCCTGCCTGCTTACTGACCCTTCCCCCAAAGGGGGCCATGGCCAACATTCAGATTCCCACTCTCCTCCAGGCAGAGCGGCACCGGTATGTCATTTTACCCCTAGACTCCTTCCCTGGCCCTCAGACAGCACAATATTAACACTTGCCCCAGAGGTATTAATCCTCACCTGGAGGATTAATGAGTTCAAACGCGCCAAGTGCTATATATGAGTTAATTATGGCCATGACTAATGGCACCCACGGCTCAGATCACGGGGCCGTTTCTGATTAGGCTGCAATCCCCAGGCACTGTGAGGGGGCCCCACCTTCACACGGCACCTTGTTTACACAGTCATGGGGGCCAGGAGTTACACACGGGTTAGGCCTGCTTCCTCCGAGGCAGCGGCCGGGTGGGTTCTGGGCAGGCAGGCCAAGGTGGCGTCTCAGAGCCTGTCCAGACCAGCCAGGATGGCCCATGGGCCATAGCATGACCATACAGCGTTATTTTCAGCTCCTTCCAGAAACATGAGCCCTGACATAAAGCACCCCCAGATCTGGCGCAGACACCAGGAGAGGACACAGGGCAGGCATGGGTGGCAGATGAACGGGCACTGCAGGAGCACCCACGGGAGGGAGGGGTGGAGCCCAGAGGAGGTGGGTGTGCAGAGGCTGGCGCTCCCGGGTGCTCGGGGGGAGAGGAACACCTGAGTGCCCACTCTCAGAACCCCACTCAGCCCTGAGCCGCGTGGTCACATCAGCTGGTCAGCAGAGCTCTGGACCCTCAGTTCTGCCTCCCAAGAGGCTGTCACTGAGGCAGCAAATGTGTGTGCAACATACCTGGGGGAGCGTCCTTAGGGATCCCTAGGGTTGGACCCCCCTGGCAAAGAGGTCTGGCCTAGCTCAACGGGGATAAAGTAAGGTTCTCAGGGTCTTGGCCTGAGGTGCCTGTGGATGGGAACACTCACACAACCTTTGCTAGGAGAACTCCTATAGAGTCTTCAGAACTCACAGGCCCTGTCACCTCCCTCAGGCCCTTCCACCCATACTGACACGGGCTGTGTCGGCATTGCCCCCACCCAGCTGCCCAGCAGAGTGTATTTCTAGGCTGGGTTGGGGTAGCTGCCAGGACCCTCGCCTTCCCCTGGGGATCCTCAGAGGGGGAGCACCAGCCCCACCCCGTCCCCAGGAGGCCAGCTCATCCCATACAGGTGTGGGTCAGGCTCTGGGCATGTGTGCCGGGGCCCCAGTGCCTCCACCCACTATGCTCCCAGGGGTCCCCCAGGTGCACACTCAGCGGGTGGTGAGGTCAAGCACAGCAACACCACCCTTGCCACACCCCCGTCCAAAATGAAATACCTTGGCCTATATAGCCTGTGTCCACTCCCACCCAACTCTGGATGGGACAGAGAGGGCAGGGCTCATCAGCCCTGGCCACCTCCCTGGCCCCTGGCTGGTGGTCCTGCAGGGCGGGTCCAGGTCCGAAAGAGGGAAGGGAAATCGTGGTCATCGCACACAGCCTGAGGCCCGGGCAGTCTCCACCCGGGTGACTGAGCTTCACACTTTTGCTGCCAGGTAGACATATCACTGCTTCTATTTTACAGGTGTGGAAACTGAGGGGCGAGAGGTTAAGTACCAGGCAAGAACTTGGGAACCCAGGCCTTCCTGCCCCCAGCTTTGCCCTGCTGCTCTTGCAGGGGCTAGAGGTGTGTACTGGGGACCAGAGAAGCACGGGACAGCGAGGGTGGCCTGGGTGGAAGTGCAGCAGCTAATACAGGGCTCAGGTGGTCTGAGAAGGTGCCATGTGGGAGGTGGTCCAGAAAGCAGTTGGCAGGGATGGTGTCCCAGAGAGAGGGCACAGCGCAGAGGCCAGAGGTGAGAACTCTGCTGCATCCTCTGGTCACAGCCCGATCAGGCGTGGGGCCTTTGGAAAACAAAGGCAACTCCAAGGTCTTGAGGGAATCATCACTGCTCTCTGTATGCCCCGGGAGCTTCTGGCTCAGCCCCTCCAGCCTAATGCCACCCGAACACCAGCCCTGTGCCCCTCCTACTTAACCCACCCTCTCACCAAGAGCCGCCATCCAGGGAGGTGCCACCCTGAACTACGTCACCCCCATCTGGATGTGAGTCCCCAGGGAGGTCATGTGCAGGCGCTGGGCGCTGGTTGACACCCTGCCCACCCCGGTGGTGAGCGGGAGGGGCTCGGCTCGTACCCCCTCTCAGACCAAATGCATGCACTCCCAAGTTCACAGGCAGGGAAGGTCCTGATGGCTGCTTGGGAGTACTTACACTACACAAATTGGCTAGCGCTACAATAGTCAGGGCTTTGTTCAGCACTTACCAACAAACCCATGCCCAGTGCCCTCAGGCCACCAAGACATCCTCAGCATCCAAATTGCCCGCTTGTCTGAGAAGGAAACCCATGCATCTGGCCTTTCTTCTGCCTACTGTGCCCAGGCCACTGACTGCTCTGGTCAGACACCCTCACCACGTCCTGAGCTGGCACTGGGAAGACGGAGGGGACCAGCCAAGGCCCCCAGCCTCATTCCAGTGGTCAGGGAAGACTTCCTGGAGGAGGGCAAGGGCAAGGAGGAGCAAGTGAGCTGAAGAAACAGCCCGCAGGGCACACTGCTCACCCCTGCATCTTCTCCCATCACACTGACCTCCTCAGAGGCCCTGTCCATGACCTATCCTTCCCCACCAGCCAGTGGGGTCCTGAGTCTGGGCCCACCATCAGCCACCTCCAACTCCAGCAGACCCGGCATAGAGTGAGTGCTTGGCAAACACTCTAGGGGTGCTGAGAGGTGGCCAGCTCCCCAAGGGGGCATTTGGGAACAGCCCGGGAATTCCCATACGGTCAGGACAGCTTCTCCCCCTTAATACCCACAGCAAGGGTGGCCAGAACCTCAATTCCTGGCTCACCTCAGGTGGCAGACTCGGTGCCTCTGTCATTTACAGCAGCCTACAGGGTGGGCCAACCCATGGCCACTTCATAGATGGGAAAACAAAGGCTCTGGTGTGCAGGCTGAGGGGCTGGACCTAACTCCACCTCCCTGGGCCTCCGTCTCCTCATCTGAGAAATGGGAGAATTTGAGGAGACCTGTGAAGCACAGCACTGCACAGAGCTGCTGAGGGGCCTCCATTTGGGCAAGGCCAAGGGCACCCTGTGTCCAGTGACCTACATCTGGTCCCCAACCTTGACACCATTCCAACCTGGGAGCAAGGCACCCATGGAGTCTACACACTACACTGACGCCTGGCACCCACCATCTCGTGCAGGGCTGGCCACAAAGTCTGCAGGCAGAGCAAGGAGGTGCAGCACAAGCCTGTCTGCCATGCGTTCAGTGCCCAGGCACACTGTACCCAGCTGCCCTGACTCTGGCCGTGTCACCATGCTCCATCGAGGAAGCGCCAGGCCAGGGCGATGGCTGCTCTGTCTAGCTTTGGAATGAGCATGCCACAAACCCCACACTCTGCCCAGATCCAGGAGCATGTCAGGAGTCACCTGTTTAATTCCCGCAGCACCTGGGACAAGGCTGCTGACCTGGTCCCCCGGGGTACTATTTAGAGGGGTGAGGCACGCTGGGACTGTCGACACTAGTATGGGTCTGAGCCAGGACTCGGACCCCGGTCCGTGGGACCTGAAGCTCTGCGCCCCCTCACAATCACTGACATCCACGTCCTACCCGGGAGGCAGGGAAGGCCGTGGGGTTCCATCCCCCAAACTGTGCCGACGAGGACACAGCAGTGAACGGGGGCCGAGCCCGATCCCGGGCGGGACCCGGG
>NW_007259801.1:1002444-1017174 GCF_000164805.1 Carlito syrichta
GGGGCTTCCCTGGGGACTGGCGAGGGCATCCCCTTCTGGATCAGCCGTCCTAGAGGCCCTTGTGATTCAGCTTAGTGGAAAGACCGGGGGAGCAGAGAGGCACACAGGGGTCTCCCAGGGAGCCTCACCCTCCCAGCTGTGGCCTCCCATGCCAGTCCCTGGACCCCTGGCCCAGCCATATGTCCGGCTGTTCCACTTCTACCTCTGCTTCCCCTGGAGGATGCTGTTTCACCCATCTCCTCTCAGCACCCAAAGGGACCTTGGTCGGGAAGACAGAAGAGAGAGCCACCCCTCCCTGTGCAGAATCCCTCAGACACCACCTCACTGGTGAAGGCCAGAGACTCTAATCCGTCCCAACGTCGACTGACTGGGTTCCCTCCACCTCCACCTCACTGCCGCAGCCTCTCACAAAACACCTGCGAGCTGTTCCTCCGCCACTCAGGTTCCTTCCCACCTCAGGGCCTTTGCACTTGCGGTTCCTTCTGCCTGGAAACACCCCAGACGATCCCAGTGGCTCCATCCTTCCCTGCATGTGGTCCCTGTCATCTACTGCCTCCTCTGAGACTCAGCCTCCATGGGCCACCCCCCTTTCACTCCCTCTGTGCTCTCAACTCTGCCAGAAGGTCTCCCAAGCAGTGGCGACACTGGTCATGACCCAGATAGGGACCTCACCTGACTTGTCCCCACTGTGTCCCCAGTGCCTAGACCAGCGTTTGGCACAAAGAAGATTAATGCTAGCCCAGGGACAGGTGGGTGGGCGGATGGTGTCCAGGGGCACTGACTCTTTCCTAAGAGTGGTAGGGCAGAGTCTTGCAGACCTGGGTTCAAGTCTCGGCTCATCAGCTCACGTAGTGTTCGCATGGCCCCGTGATGTCAGGGCTGCTGTCTTTCCCATCTTGCAGGTGAGGCACAGAGAAGGCAAGCAACTCCTAAAGATCACCAGCAAGGTAGAAGTGGAGCTGTCCAGTACTCCCACACTTACCACCAAGCTGCGTTTCATTCATGGTGTGATCAAGCAGAGATCCCCACACGGTGGGTCAAAGCAACATCTGGCATGCGTTCCAGCTTGAGGCCCTAGGAGCAAGGAAACCCACACTTAAACGCTTCCACTGTGAAGAGGCTCAGCACCATCAAGGCAGCCCTTCCCCATTTCACTGTGGGTTCATTTGAATTCTTAGAGTTTTTTTTTAATGTGTGGCTGCATCTGGCCTGCACCCCTTACATATTTGTAAACTCCTAAGCCCCCCACCAACTGAATGGACCCCCTCCTGGCCAAGGGGACCCCAGAAAAACTTTAAAAACCAAACTCTTGGCCAGGATGGGAAGAGAGGTCAGGCCCCCCTCCTTGTCCCAAATCCCCTTTTGGAGTTTAGACCCAACTGACCAGCGCTAACATTAAAACAGAGATCATAAGACTGACAAACAGACTGGTGGAAATTAAGAAACCAAATTATAAACAGGCCCTAAGGCCATGCTGAGGCGAGAGTTAGGTCACGTCCCTACTGGTCACTCTGACCCAGGATGTCAGTCGTGGACTTCCTTGTCTTAAACATTCCTTTCTGCTGACTCCAAATTTTTACTTCTTTGACCAAATGCAATTTAAAGCATCTCTGAAGCCACCTCTAACCCGTGACCACTCCCCTTCAAGCCTTCCTGCTTTTTCAGGCCAAGCCAGTGTTACCTTCCATGTACTGATTTACGTCTCTGCCTATAAGTCCTACCTCCCTGAAATGTGTAAAACAAAAGTGGCATGTATGCCAGCTCTGAAGGCCTAGGAAAAAGAAACATCCACTTACATGTTTCCCCTGTCGGGAAGTTCACCTCTTGAGACTGTTCTTCGGGCCATGGTCACTCATATTAGTTCAGGAGAAACCTCTTTAAAATACGTTGTAGAATCCCAGCACTTTGGGAGGCCGAGGCAAGAGGATTGCCTGAGCCCGCAGGTTCGAGACCAGCCTGGGTAACATGGTAAGACCTCGTCTCTACAATAAATCAAAAAAATTAGCCGGGCATGGTAGCACGCACCTGTAGTTCCAGCTACTTGGAAGGCTCAGGTGGAGGGATCGCCGGAGCTCAGTAGGTTGATGCTGGAGTGACCCTGAGCATGCCACTGCACTCCACCGTGGGCAACAGAGTGAGACTCCAACTCAAAAAATATATATATGTTACAGAAACTGGTTTTCCCATTAACATGTTTCATAGTTTGTTTGTTTGTTTGTTTGTTTGTTTGTTTGTTTGTTTGAGTCAGGGTCTCACTTTGTTGCCCAGGCTGGACTGCAGTGACACAATCACGGCTCACAGCAACCTCGAACTCTTGGGCCGCATGCACCATACCTGGCTAATTTTTTTTGGGGGGGGGTAGAGACAGGGTCTCACTATGTTGCCTAGTCTGGTCTTGAACTCCTGGGTTCAAGTCATCCTCCCACCTTGGCCTCCCGATTTGTTGGGATTGTAGGCATGAGCCACTATGTCTGGCCATGTTTATACTCCTCTCCTCCTCTCCTGCCCAAAATCTCAGAGAGGTTTTTATCCCAGCATCCTTTTCTGGAGGGGAAGGGGCAGGAGGCCTGGCCTTTGCTGTGGGCTCCAAATGGCTGGAGTCTCTTTCATCTCTGTGTTCCTGTCATCCAGTGGGGAAGAAATCTCTCTCTTGCTGGGCCCCACTCCTCAGACATCCACCAAGTACTGACCCTGTGCTGGGGGCCTCCACCCACCATCCCACAGAGTCCACACCGTGCCCTGCAGAGGAGTCCCTGACATCCCGCTTTGCAGACCAGGAAGCAGAAGCTAGGTGAAGGCAGAGTTGGGATTCGAATCCAGGCCGGGTGAAACCAGAGCCCCAGAGGCTGCTGTGAGTGGAATGGGAGGGCCGTGAAAAGGAGTGGCGGAGAATCTTAGTGGGAAGAGTTGGCTCGGAAGCGGCCTTGTTTTCCGGAGGAGAAAACAGGGTCACGGAGGTGATGGCTGAGCCAGGGAAAGACAGAGTCGGAATCCAGGCCCAGTCCCTCAATTTCAGGTTTCAAAATCCTCCCTGGGATTGACGTAGGCTCCACAGAAAGGAAAGATCCCAACCCCCACCCACCCCTAGCCATGGGACCCGGTCACCCCGGAGTCCTGGCTGTGGGAGGAGGGACAGTGCAAGGGGACCTAGACAGTGGCGGAGCCCTCTGGGCGGGCAGGATTATCAGATTAGCTCCTGGGAGGACAAAGGCGAGGTCAGTGCTAAGTGGATTTCCCGAAAGGTACCTCCATCCCAGCAGGCCTGGCCCAGACATGGCAGGACAGACAGGAGGGGCCCGGGCTGGGGGACCAAGATCCAGCCAGGAGGGCAGTGGGGAGCGGAGGGTACCAGCAACAGGTTTGGAGTCCCCATTATCATGCCGCACACTTCTGTCCTTGCCTCAGTTTCCTAGTCTGTAAGTGGGGGTCATAGTTGCAGTTCCAAACGCACAGGGCTGTTGAGAAGGCCAGAGAAGACAGTGCTTGTCAAGTGCTGGTTGGTTGTTCCTGTCAGCCACAGAGCAAGTACTCAGTACACATTTTTTTTTCAAGTCAGTATCTCACTGTCACCCAGACTGGACTACAGAGCCCCATCTCAGCTCACCACAACCTCTACTTCCTGGGCTCAGATGATCCTCCCCACTTCAGCCTCCCAAGTAGCCAGGACTACAGGTGCATGCCACCACACCTAGCTAATTTTTTAAATTTTTTTGTGGAGACAAGGTCTCACTATATTACCCAAGCTGGTCTTGAACTCCTGGCCTTGAGCAATCCCCCAGCCTCAGCCTCCCAAAGTGCTGGGATTACAGGCGTGGGTTGCCATGCCTAGACAGTAAACATTCTTTATGACTGTCCTTCTGGAAGCCTCCTCAAGCCCTGAGGGTCAAACATCAGCAAAAGAAAAACGAGCTTGTTGTTTAGTGTTAAGCTGATAGAACTGAAAGCTGGGTGCCCGAACGTATGTGCAGTGTGAGAACTGGGGCCATGCCGCATCCCCCACGCCCCAACTCCAGGGGCGGTGGCCCGTTCTGAGCACTCTTGACCCTCCTCACCCTGACAGTGCCCACCCTCAGTGTGCTCCAAGCCCCAGAGGCAGAGGACGGAGCACCCTGGCCAGCCCTCCCCAGCTCGGGAAGGGAGCAGTGGACACACGCCCCCTCCCATCCTGCAGAAGGACCATGCTGGGGACTCCGGCCCCCTCCCGAGGAGATCCTGAAGTCAGCTGAGACTCAAAAACACACCTATGCTGGCTCCCTCACCTGGGATCACCCACACAAGCTACCTGTGCCCATGTCCCCATCTAAGACTCTGCTGTCAAAGGACCAAAGTAAGCAGCCGGGATTCCAAGAGGAATGGGAAACGACTCGGGGAAGCAAGAACTTAGAGCTCGTGCGGCGTGAAGGGGCTGTCAAGGTCATTTTCATTTCTCTTATTCCCAAATTTTCAAGAATGCAACCATGCTACTGTGGTGATGCCAGTCTTTCTTGGTGTACGAGTGATGCGTCGGCCGTTTGTGCTGGGAAATGTGCTCTCTGCGTGTCTGTCAGGAGTTCTGAGTGGCTGGGCTGGGCGGTTCTGACTCAGGTCTCATGAGATGCAATCACAAAGTCAGGGTTACAGTCATCTGAGGGCCCGACAGCAGCTGGGGACAGCTACTGTCACGACTGGCCAGTCGGTGCAGGTTGGTGACTGGCCTCAGTGCCTCACCCTGGGAGCTCTCCTCTGTGGGGCTGTGTGGGTGTCATCTTCACAACACGGCAGCTGGCTTCCTCAATGGAGAGAGGCGGGGGGCCAGGGAAGGCGCACGGAGCGTGTAATCTAGCCTCGGGAGTCGCACAGTGTCACCTCGCCGTCTTCTGCGAGTCATCCAGGCCAGCCCAGACTCAGTGTGGGCAGAGCAGGGCGAGCCTGTGTCAGCTATGACGGAATGCAAGGCAGCAGCCAGACGGGTCCCTGCAGGGCTCCAGGGGTCCTCCCTCCCTGTGCTAGGGTGGAGTGGGCAAAGCTTAAGCCTGGGCTTCTGAGACCACCCATGGATAACAGTGTAAAGGCTCAAAGGGCCCTGAGCTGGTGGGGAGGTGAGGGGTTCGTCTAAGCCTGGAAGTTCCAGTTGTATGTGTGGCCCCTTGCTGGCTACAAGCCCTCCTGGCTCCCCCTGCTCCATACATCTCCATACACTTTTTTTTTTTTTTAGTTAAGATCTCACTCTGTGACCCAGGCTAGAGCACAGTGGCAAGATGGTGGCTCACCACAGCCTTGACCTCCTGAGCTCAGATGATCCCCTTGCCTCAGCCTCCTGAGTAGCTGAAACTACGGGCACACGCTATCAAGCCTGACTAATTTCTTTGATTTTTTTTGGTAGAGATAAGGTCTCACTATGTTGTCCAGGCTAGTCTCAAACTTCCTGGGCTCAAGCAGTCCTCCTGCCTCAGCCTCCCAAAGTGCTAGGATTACAAGTACGAGCCATCACACCAGCCTGACAAACTTTTATTAAGCACTTGTGCTAGGCTGCCCTGGGGACCACAGATGGGGGTGGGGAGCCTGCCCAGACAGCTCCTCCATTTCTGTAGTCTGAAGCACTCCGGGAGGCGAGTCCCAGGCATCTGCATTTGGGTGGAGACCTGCAGGCCAAGCAGGTGAAGATTCGGGAAAGTACTGGAGTGTCTGCAAAGGCTGGGGGGTGGAGGGTTCATCCCACGTGTTTAACCTGGAGACAAGAGGCTGGCACTCGCAGACAGGAGGGGTGCCTTGGCAGGGAGAGGGCGGGAGGAGTCAGCAGAGCCCATGTGGTTGGGTACTCGGGGAGTAGGCAAGCTCTGGTGCTTCCTGGGGACAACACCCCCACCTCCAATTCAGCCCTGCTGGCCTCTCAGCCCCATCTGGCACACGCCATGGCACTTGGTGACCCCAGCTCCTGCAGGACCCCATGAATGAGCACTCGGGCCTGTGAGGAGGCTGGACACCAGCACTGCCTGTGTGAACCAGGCCTCCGGGGAAGTCTTGGGGCGCGGGAGACTGGGCCAGCTTGGTCATCTGGCATGCCGTGTGGGCGCCCCCTCATGGAGCCTGCAGGCAAGACCGTCTGTGCCAGGTAACACTCGGGCAGTGTCACCTGGGGCCCTGCCCTCAGCTGAGTTAATGCTCCGCTGTACCCACCAGGCACTGCTTGGTCCCTTGCATTTTTCAGTTTGCGCTGGGCTCCCAAAATAATGCTCCTGCCTCGGGGCCCCACCTGGCCCTAGTCTCCTCATCTGCTGGGATTCAGGGAGATGCCAGTGGAAAGTGCCACCACGTGGGCCCTAGGGGACCCCATTTGGGACCAGAGGCAAAGCCGCAGGCCGGGGTCTGACTCCTGACACTGCTCCCAACACCACCCCAGTGAGGGAGGGCGGGACCTGAGCGTGCAGCCCCAGGGCCCCACACGTCCCACCGCCAGCCGCCTGCCGTCAACCCTGTGCACCGCCCTTGAAAGAGGCTGAGCTGTTAACCACTTTGCTGAGGATCTCACATACGAGGCATAGCCAAAAGGGGAGCTTCTCGTGTTCTGAGAGTCAGTGCCCCCCTCCTGGGGGCCCATCAAGGTGGACCCCAGCTCAGGCCTCTCTGCACCCCAGGGCCCAGCAGAGCCAGCCTGGAGTGGACGATGGAGAGGGACAGGGTAGAACTCTGCTCCTTGTCTGCCCAGGAGCAGGGTCTCGGGACACTGAGGCTAGGTGTGGCCTCAAGGGTGGCAGGGGGTGGGCCTCTCTGAGCAGGCCTGGCTGTGGAAGGTGTCGGGGAGCGGGCCCAGCTGCCACCCCCACAAACTTCCTTCCACAGAGGCCATGCCCCGGGAGAGGCCCCGCGGCACCCAGCGCTCCTGGGGGCCAGGACGCCCCCCCCCCAGTCATCAGTCCTGTCCTTTCATCCTGACCAGAGTTCCAAGTGTTGTCCACCTCCCAGCCCCCCAGGGCTGTGGCAGGCACCAAAAGGGTCACGGCCCCTTCACTGAAGCTGGGGATGCAAGGCCTGTGGGAAGGAGGGAAGGAGGAAGGTCTGTGCTGGAAAAGACCAGGAGGCTCCCAGGGGAGCAGACATTGGCACCGTCCCTAAAGGGTGCGTGGGGGCTAGGGCTTGTCCGTGAGAAGTTATGGCAGAAAGCGGCGGGAGGTGGGTTCCAAGGAGGGTGCAGCCAGGACCAGGGTGAGTTGAGAGCAACGGGTCCCAGGAAGACCACCAGCCGTGCCCTAGCAAGGCCCTCCTTCCTGTGGCAAACTCAAGTCTGCAGAAGGGGAGACCCCACTGGAGGTGTGGGGGGTGGGTGGAGAGTGACCTTCGCCCAGTCCGCAGACTCACCCACCCGGCAGAGCACCTCTCCCCTGCCCTCGCTCCCCCCTCCCCTCCCTGTGTCCCCTGGGGCCCCTCATGCATGTCTTTGGGCAGGGGGATTGACAGAGGGGTTTCCTCTCCACCCCTCGTCTTCCTGGAGACCCGCTTAGACCCTGGAGAGCCACACAGGGCTCAGAGACCATGACCACACCAGGAAAACAGCCCTGTCACGTTGAAGTTCCCGACCCTCAATCCAAAAAACAACTCGGAGACTTTGTGACTGGGCCAAACCCAAAAAGAGTCTGTGATGAGGTTGTTTTCTCCCATTCTCCCAGGAACAAAGGTCCCCACGCCAGGGGGGAGATTGGAGAGGAGGAAGGGGGAGGAGGAGGGAGAAGGAGGGGGAGAAGGAAGCCGGGGGTGGGGGGGGCACAGGAGAGGGGCCTGGTGACCCGGCCCTGTCCCTCCCAGCCCTCTGAGGCCCCTGGGGGAGGCTGGGGAAGGGAGATGGACCGGGCGCTGGGAAGCAAGGCGGGACCGGTAAGAGGGCCCAAGGCGGCCCCAGCGGACCCAAGAGAGGGTGAGGGCAGCTGGGAGTCACCCAGGGGCCTGAACTGAGAGGGCTGTGCGGTGGCCAGCAAGGGAACGGTGGTCAGCCACAGCTGATGCCATGCTGACACCCATGCGGCCCAAGGCATGGCGTGTCCAAGCCAAGGAAACCCGAGGTGACTGAAGGTGCCCCCTATGGGATAGACCCGCAGGAGCCCAGGGGCTGCAAGAGGCAGCCTCTGACCTCCCGAGCCCAGGATGCCTCGCCCTCCCCGTCGGTGAGCGCGTCTGTCTTCACGGGCTCGGGTGCCTGGGGATCCACCCACGGCTGCCATCTCGCTCGTCCCCACCAGGGGGCACTCAGGGAGCTGAGCGAGGCCAGGCGTGAGACAGAGACACGCAAGCCGGCCAGACCGCGGCACCTGCGGGCGGCGGCCACCAGGGGGCAGCACGTGGCTCACGTGGAACATGCGGGCAGCCTGACCGGCAGAGTGGGGTTGGACCAGCCGGAGTGGGGCACGCCGGTAGGATGTGCCCGGGTGGCATAGGGCCTCGGATGCCACGCACAGGGGCCCAGGCTTTGCCACGTGAGCGCAGAACGTCCTTTAGGGGCTCCTGAGGTGGGGAGCGCATCCTCCCGGTCGTGGGGTCGCTGAGTACACACCCTGTGCCCAGCCCTGGGCCAAGCACGTTTTCTGCTGTCTCTTCGTCATCACTGAGCAGAGGAGAAAACGGAGCCTCAGAGAGGGGGAGGAATCTGCCCAAAGCCGATCAGCAAAGAAATGGAGGAGTGGGGGCAAGCCCGGGAGCCCCGGTGGCGGACCCTCTCGGCCTGCTCAGCCAGGGCTGGAAAGGCTCTCAAGGCCCACCCATGGGAGGCTGGAGCCGGAGCGGGCGATGGCCCCGGGGAGTGGGGACCGAGTGAGTTCAGAATGGGGGGCGTGGGGTGCCCCTTCTGCTGCAGAACTTAAAGCACAGTCACACGAGGCAGTGAGTACCCTGTCCTGGGAGGGTAACTGAGCCTCTCTGGGGAGGGGGGTGGGGGAGGAAAGTCCCCCCCGGGGAGGGGAGACGCCGGGCCTGCTGTCCCAGGCACAGCAGCAGCTGAAACTCCTTTTGGGGAATGTTCCCTGGAGCCGGTTTACGAGGCACAGGAAGGACCCAGTGGGGCCCAGCTTCACCTTGCCTGTGTCCAAACATGGCGTGTTGCTGTGAGCACCCTCACCTCGCTCCCAGCCCCGCAGAGGGGCTGCCTCCCAGGGCAGACAGACCCCCTCCCTGGCACCGACGGATCCCCACGCCCCTCCCCCAGCATTTGGGAGGTGCTGGCTGAGGTGTGCTGCACACTTTCTACGTGTTTTGGCAGCAGGTTTTTTTGTCAGCGCCTGAACTCCGGTGATCCTCCTGCCCTGGCCTCCCAAAGTGCTGGGATTCCAGGCGTGAGCTGCCGCACCTGGTCCCCACCCTCAGTTATTTTGGGTGTCCACCAGGGCATCACCTCACTCCATTCCTTCACGACACTGCCCACTCTCTGGAATTATTTGCTCCCACTGTGCCTCTGTTTCCCCGTCTGTGAACCAGGGAGGCTGCTGATGCCTGCTTCAGGCGCTGCCTCTGCACTAGGGGAGCTGATCACGCCCTCGCGTGTGCCTGGCCACCTCAACCTGCATCTTCCTGTCACTTGTTTGCTCGTTCACCAACTCCTCCCTAACATGGCCAGAGGACAGGGCCTGGGATCACTGTGTCTTGGCACAGACCTGGCATGCAGTAGGTGTTCCATTGGTGCTCGCTGGATACCAGGGTGAACGAGAGCTATAATTTGGCGTTCCCTGCGGGGTTTTGTTTGCAGGGAGAGATCTGCTCCTAAGCTGGATGCAGTGGCTTAGTCTGTAGTCCCAACTGAGGTGGGAGGATCACTTGAGCCCAGGAGTTTGAGGCTGCAGTGAGCTATAATCGTGCCACCACACTCCAGCCTGGGCAACAGAGCGAGATCTTGTCTCTACAAAAAAAAAAAAAAAAAATTAGCCAGGTGTGGTGGCATCCACCTGTAGTCCCAGCTATTCAGGAGGCCGAGGCAGAAAGATTGCCTGAGCTCAGGCAGGTGAGGCTGTGGCAAGCCGTGAGCATGCTACTGCACTACAGCCTGGGCAACAGAGTGAGACCCTGTCTCCCTACCCCCCAAAAAAAAGAAAGAAAGCAGGGACTTGAACAAAACCCATACCCAGATGTGCACAGCAGAACATAGCAGGGTGAGGAGTCACTCGGATGTGGGTCGACCATCAGTGGACAGATGGATGAACAAAGTGTGTTGTAGCCCTACAGTGGAATATTATTCAGCCGTGAAGAGGAGTGACCTTCTGACCCAGGCTACAGTGTGGATGTACCTTGGCGACATTGTGCCGAGAGAAGGAAGCCAGACACAGAGACCACACATTGCGTGATTCCGTGTACAAGAAGTGTCCAGAGAAGGCAAGACCAAGGGGCAACACAGACTACTGGCTGCCAGGGACTAGGGGTGACTGCTTCTCGGACTCGGGGTTCCCTTTTTGGACGTTGTTTTGGAAGTGGCAGGGGGTGTTGACGTCCAACGCTGTGAAGGTACTGAGTGCCACTGAAATGTGTTCTTTAACGTGGTTACTTTTGTGTCATGGGCATCTTTCCTGGACAGGAACAGGACAATGATATGGAAGGGAGGGGCTGCTGACAGGGGCTGGATGGTCGGGGAGCCTGGTGGTGGGCACCCCTCCCTGGCTTGGGGTCACACCCCCACATTAGGCGTGGCCGCCACCACCACCGATGACAGCCCTGGACAAAGCATTTAAGCGCAGCGCCTGCTTCTCCACGTCTCAGTGCATCTCCACCTTGTGTTGAGACAGTGGCCACTTCTTGCCATGGCGGAGCCTCTGTCCCTCGGGGTCCCCAGGCCACCGAGGAACAAGAGCCCTGCCCCCCACCATACCAACCTGCCACAGTCACGTGGTGTGAGCGAGAGCCACAGCTTCATTAATCAGGCCATGGAGAGCTAGGAACTGTGTGTGGCCACAGCGTGACCTGGGTCGTCCCTACCACTCACCTGCAGACATCTTTTTAGCAAGGCCCTCCATGGGGTGAGGGATGAGCCGTTGCACCCTGAAGGAATGACATTCCTGGCTGAGGGAACAGCCAGTGCAAAGGCCCCAAGGCAGACGTGTGCCTGGTGTGTTCAAGAACTGTCAAGGAGCCAGCATGGCCGGGGCCTGGAGGCCACAGTGGGAGGCCATAGCCCTCGAGGCCCTGTGGGCCTGGGTGAGGCGCTAGGTTTCATCATAAAGGCGTGGGAGCGCCTGATGGTTTTAAGCAGAGAGTGATGCCGTCGATTTAAGCTCTAGGAAGATGCTCTGGGGCCGTGTGGAGGTGGGTGCTTTGAAAAGCAGTGACAGAAACCCAGAATCCAGCGGCTTCCCGGGGAGGAAATTTATGATCTCACATAACAGGAAGTGCAGAGGGAATGTGGGCTTCAGGCACAGGATGACCAGGCTCCAGCCATGCTCCTCTGAGACTCTTCCCCCACCCAATCTCAGGCAGGCCTCCCTCTTGGTCACAAAAAGGCTACTCGTCTATCCAGGGACAGGAGAGAACACAGAAGCAAGCAAGGCTCGGGTCTACCTCTCATTGGCCCAAATCAGTCTAGGTTTACCCACCCTGAGGCAATCCCTGGCCAGGAGGAAGGGCAGGCGATGTGTGATTGGCCAGAGGGCAGCAGTGTGAAACCCCCAACCCAGACATGCAGAAAAGGCCCGGGGAGCTCAGAGCCTGGAAATCCACGCAGCCACAGCACTGCTCAAACACTCGCGTGACTCCCCACTGCCTGCAGGGAAGAGCCCAAACTCCTGAGCACGGCATTGCAGACTCTCCACTTGTGTCCCTAGATTAATACACTCTTACAGTGATGCTGAGAAATAAATACCATCATTCCCTCACTCAGGAGAAGAGCAAATGGAGGCACAGGGAAGTTAGGTCACATGCCCGAGGCCACACAGCTGGCAGGTGGTGGTGGCAGGACTTGCACCCAGACAGCGGACCCAGAGCTCCCCCCAACTCCCACCCCATGCTGCCTGCACTCTGGTCACCTGCTCCCCACCTCCCCGTGGATGACCATGGCATTTCAAGCCTGCTAGCCACTGCCCAGGCTGGTCTCTCTGTTGGTAATGCCCTTCACCCCACAGCCCACAGGTTTGCTCCTCAGTCCACATGGAAAACCAATTCACACATCCCTTCCTCCAAGAAGCCTTTCTGGACTCGCTCCTCTTAGCGGGTGGAACCTGGAGGCCTGAGGACCCTGAGATGCTGGCCACTGTGGCCTGCTGGGTGACCTCTGAGAGAGGGCTCACCTGGGAGAACAGTGACAGGGCTGGGGATGGGGCTGCCCAAGATACTGTGGAAAGGGCGCCCTGATACCCCCGTGTTCCCTCCTTCTCTCTGGCCTCCCTCCAGCACCTGGAGTTTCCACTGACAGTCCAGTGTAAACACACCAAGGCAGCAGGACAAGACGTGTCAGCTGGGCCTTAAACAAACCTGCTGGGCCGGAGATGGGAGCAGCCCCACAGGCAGGGGAGCTCCGGCTGGAGGGATCTGGATGGGATTTAAACAGGACTTGGTTGACAGAGGGAAAAAGAATTATCTACAAGGCCTCAGCTAAAGTAAAGCCCATTTGTTCTTGAATGAATGAATGAATGAACAAACAAATGGAAAGTGCTGATGCCGACCCAAGTCGAAACTCAGGCAGCTACTCGGCGGCAGCCCGTCTGCAGGCCGGTGGCAAGAAAGAAGTGGCTGGTCACCCCTGTCCACACTGGTCACCCGTGTCCACACTGGCCAGCATCTCAGCGTGCTTGTAGGAGCCAAAGGCGGGCTCAGGAACGGCCACCCCTGGCCCCACATTAGAAGAATTTCAGAGTTTTGAAAAAATACTCATGCCAGATAAATGCAAATCAAAACCACACTGAGATACCACCTAACTCCAGTAAGAATGGCCATCATTAATAAAACAAATAATGACAGATGCCAGTGAGGATGCAGAGAAAAAGGAACGCTTCTACACTGCTGGTGGGAATGCAAGCTAGGGCAACCTCTTTGGAAGACAGTGTGGCGATTTCTAGAAAAACTAGAAATTGACCTTCCATATGATCCAGCAATTCCCCATTGCGAATATACCCAGAGGAACTCAAATTATTCTACAAAAAAGATACTTGCACATGTATGTTTGTGGCAGCTCTATTCACAATAGCAAAAACATGGAACCAACCATATTGCCCATTGAAGCTGGACTGGATTTTTAAAATGGGGTACATATACACAATGGAATATTATGCAGCCATAAAGAAGGACAAACATATGGACCTCACAGCAACTTGGATGGATTTAGAGTCTATCGTTCTCAGTGATCTATCACAGAAACAAAGAATAGAGTACCGTATGTTCTCACTCATAAGCGAACTTTGAACAATTCTAATACTATACGAAAGGGATTGGCAGTAGTGGGAAACTGTCAGGGGAGGGGGTGGGATTGGCAGTTGAGGAAAACTGCTAGGGGAGGGAGGGTCACACCTCATCAACAAGGGTACCTGCATGATCAACGTTTGTATACCTAACCCTAAATTGTACCCCACATCTTTATAATAAAAAAAAATAAAAGAATAAAAATACTGATGCCGGACTTTTTCCCAGGACACTTAGACGAGCCTCCCCAGACCCAGACGTCCTGGGTGACTCCACTGCATGGGTACCTGTGGGCACACCCAACACACCTGACCCCCCCCCACGGCTGTGGGCCAGACCCCAGAACACACCTGTTATCTCATTCACGCCTCACACAGCTTTGAGCTGTCCTCACTGTGCAGTGGGGAAACTGAGGCAGGGGGAGGCTAAGTGGCTTGCCTCAGGTAGGAGGCCATGGAGCCAGGGTTAAGCACAAGTCTGTCATCCCCAGAGGTCCCGCTCACCCTGTTGAGAGTCTTTATCCTATTGTCTCCTCTGTCAAAGCAGGGTCCCCAGGGCAGGGACTGCCCCGTCAGACGAAAGCTTCCTCTCTCCTCGTGCTGCACAGGGCGCCACAGGAGCTGACCATCCTGGGTTCAAATCCTGACTCTGCCCCGTGCCAGCTGGGTGGTACAGGGACCTCAGCTCAGGCCTCTGAGCTACAATCCTCTGCCCTCTCGGGTAGGGGCTGGGCCCCTGCAGGTCTCAGGGGCTAGTTCCTGGGGCCAGAGCTCTGGGGGAGGCTGCCCTGGTGGACGGGGAGGGACAAGGCAGACTAATTGCACCCCAGACAGCCCTGGGAGCCAGCCCCACACCCCCATGCCCTTCCGGATGGGCACAGATGTGGAGTGAGGGGGCTCACATCCCTGGCCCAGCTCCCGGTGGGAAGAACATTGAACCAGGGGCAGACCAGACCCCGGCCCTGAGCCCTGGTGGGCTTCCGTGATTGCCAAGCCTCTGGGTTTTTGGTTCCTCACAGGTACATTAAGGAGCCTGGACCGGTCTAGGCCAGGCCTCAGTACAGCTTGCTGTGCTGTTCCCCTGGGCAGCTGCCTGAGGGCTGGTGGGGAGGGGTCAATGGGAGAAAAGCCTGACTGAGGGGTGAGCCTGCCCAGGGCCAGCGGGGATGCCGGTGCGGTGTGCCTCAGCCCTTCTTCCCTCCTTCATCCTCCTCCTCACATCCTGGACTTGAAGTTCTCATCAGACTGCACGTTTCTGACTCCTAGTGTATAGGTGTGCTGGTGACTCACAAGTGACCACAAAACTAGAGTTCAGAGGACTGTTATTGAAAATAATATTTTAGCTGGGCTCGGTGGCTCAGCCTGTAATCCCGCGCCTTGGGAGGCTGAGGTGAGT
>NW_007259801.1:1017194-1039064 GCF_000164805.1 Carlito syrichta
TGGGGGATCTGTGAAATCTGGGGATACTTACAGCACCGGGCTTATGACACTGAACCAGAAGTCATGAGATTATGTAGAAATGAGTGAATTGTCCAATGTCTGATGTGTGAGAGAACCTCCTGCTGCTGTGAAAAACAAGCAGAAAAAAATGGAGAATGCATGGAGGACTCTGGCAAGGCCCAGGGAGTGGGGAGACTTGCTGGTCAGAGCACTCACTTCTACCAGGACACACCTGCCTTCTCCTATGCACACTTGCTTTCACCTGTGCATACTTGCCTTCCCCTGTGCACATCTGTGCACACTTGACATTACCTGTGCACACCTGCCTTTATCTGTCTTCACCTGTGCACACCTGGCATCACCTGTCTTTGCTTGTTCTGGTGATCTCCCTTTCCCCCAGGACTCCCCAGCTTATGTCAAAGTCATTTTGCCCTGCCAGATCCTGCCTGGCTCCTTTTCTATTGTTTTAGGGATTACTATTATTTGACTGATTGCCTCCATCATTCGTTCAACAAATATTTTACCAAGCCTCATACGGAAGAAAGTGGAGGGCTGGACTCGGTGGCTCAGCCTGTAATCCTGCGCCTTGGGAGGCTGAGGTGAGTGGACTGCCTAAGCCTGTGGATTCGAGACCCGCCTGGGCAACTTGGTCAGACCTCATCTCTACAATAAATAAAAAAAAAACTAGCCGGGCGTGGTAGCGCGTGCCTGTAGTTCCGGCTACTTGGAAGGCTGAGGCGGAAGGATCGCCGGAGCCCAGCAGGTGAGGCTGGGGTAGCCGGGAGCAGCCACTGCACTCTAGTCTGGGCAACAGAGTGAGACTCCAACTCAAAAAAAAAAAAAAAAAAATTGTCTTTTAGGAGGCCAGGAACAGTGGCTCACGCCTGCCATCCCAACACTTTGGGAGGCTGAGGCAGGAGGATTGTTTGAGCTCAGGAGTTCAAGACCAGCCTGGGGGCATGATGGCACATGCCTGTAGTCTCAGCTACTCGGGAGGCTGAGGCAGGAAGATTGTTTGAGCCCAGTAGGTCGAGGCTACAGTAGCTGTGATCGTGCCACCACACTCCAGCCTGCGTAACAGAGTGAGACTGACTCAAAAATATATATATATTTTACTTTCTGTAACTGAATAAGAGACACGGAGGAGTGGAAAGAATTGGACAGTCACCTGCCTTCCCACGGCCCAGAAGGAGTCCCTGCCGGCCTCCTGAGAGAGTCGTTCCCAGTCACTCCGGACAGGGTCTTCTGTTCCTTAAGGAAGAAAAGGACCTGTCCTGTGTTTAGAGAATGGCACACACACATTGTCAAGATTTCAAGCAAGCCAGAATGGACAATGGTGGAAGGCAGAGGCCACCCCAGCCTGCACGCTGGAAACAGCCCTCGGGTGTCAAGCCCCAGGCAGCCCTCACCGCCGGGTCCCACGGACCGTGGTGTGGGTGGGCTAGGGTATCTTCCACAGTCCGTTGTTCCCCTGATGTGGATGGAGCTCATCTGGGGCCCCATCCCTGTCTCCCTGACCTCCAGGGCACCAGGCTGGGGACAGAAATCCGCCCCCAGAAGAGGACCTGTGTCGTGGAGGCAGGAAAACACTCCCCAGCAGCCACTGTCCTGGCTCTGACTCTCCGGCTCTCAGCACGACCTCAGGACTGCCTGCCCTGTCTTCACAGAGCAGGGCTGGACCACACCGTGGTCCTAACCCACGTGGGCTCTCAGATCCTTGAAGGCTCTGACAGACCCTCGCAGCAAAAACACAGGCAGTCGCACTGGGGGTTCATGAAGCCACCCAGAGCCCCAGGTTTACACCCTGAATCAGAGGATGTTGGGCTTCTCCTGGCTAAAGGAACAAATGATTCTAGGTGCGTCTTCTTGGAGATCAGGCTGACCCACCCCAGCCCTGCTCCAAGACCACTGCCACCTCCTCCTTGCTTGTTTCAGTTGACGGGGATGGGATGGAGGGTCCTCTTCTCTGCAGCGTGTGTTCTCCTAACTGTCGTGCCTGCATTGCAGATCCTTGCAGAGAACAGCACAGGCCCAGCAGCTCCTTGATGCTGCCACAGGATGACTCTCATAGAGGTGGTCGCCACCATTGCAGTCATGACCATCATCATCATGACGTCTGTTTTCGTTGTGGATCTGATGACAGATTTCCTGCTGGACTCAAGTCTCTCACACCCCCACAGAGGTCTGAGTCGCAGGGTTAGGGACAGGCACCCAGTCTGGGCACATGGTTCATTTCCTGAGAGCAGGGAGTGGAGGAGCCAGAGCGTGGAATCTGGCCCGTTGAAAGGAAAACAGGTCCTGCAGCCTGGACACCCACCACGGCCCTCGCCAGAAGCGGAGACCCGGGCCACCACCCTGCCTGAAGTCCCCTGGGGAGCTGTGGCCAGGTGGGATGAGAACAAGGGTGCTAGCCATGGAAAGCATCCATGGTCATGGGCCGGCACCCTGCAGCCTGGAAACAGCCTGGTTCACCTCTTCCCTGAGCTGCAACTCACTTCTAACCTTCACCCCACCCCCACCCCACCCATCTAAACACCTTCCAGGCCTGGTGTCTGTCCTCTTGATGTGCCTCATAAGCAGGAAGTGGACAGCGGGCCCTGGACAGGCAGGCCTAGGGGATCCCAGACTCCACCAGCTCCACAGGGAGAAAGAAGGGAGGAAGACAAGCCTGGGCAGGACAGAGAGGTCATGGGAAACACCCCATGTAGGGACACCTGTGCCCTATGAGAGCCTTTCTTAAGAGGAACCAGGGTAGACGGTGGGGTAGCAGGTACCCAGGATGAGTGCCCTGACTGCTGACTCCAGCCATGCACTGAGTCCTGGCCCTGGTCAGGCATTGAGACCTGACCCTGGTCACCTAGTGGGCCCTGACCCTGGTCACACACTGAGCCCTGATCCTGGTCATGCACTCAGTTCTGATACTGGTCACTCACTGAGCCCTGTCCCTAGTCACATGCTGAGCCCTTTTCCTGGTCACGCACTGAGCATTGACACTGGTCATGCACAAAGCTCTAATCCTGGTCACGTACTGAGTTCTGATCCTAGTTGAACACTGAGCCCTGATCCTGGTCACGCACTGAGCTCTGATACTGGTCACTCACTGAGCCCTGTCCCTGGTCACACACTGAGCCCTGATTCTAGTCACACACTGATCCCTGACACTGGTCATAAACTGAGCCCTGATCCTGGTCATGTATTGAGTTCTGACCCCGATCACATATTGAGCCTTAGTCCTTGTTACGGCCTGAGTCCTGATCCTAGTCACACACACTGGCCCTGACTCGGGTCTCACAGGGAGTACCTGCCCCGGTCATAGACTGAGCCCTGACCTAGATCTCACACCTGACACCCCACTTGTCCCCACAAGTTGGTCAGGACAGAGAGATCATTACTCCTACTCCAGGGGTGCAAGATGAGGCCCAATGCCATGAAGCCCTGGCCTTGGGTCCCACAGCTGGTCAGTTGCTAACCTGGGGCCTGAGCCCGGGTCTCAGACTCTGAGTCTGGCGCTCATTCCCTCCCACCAACACTTCTGAGCCCTGTCCCTGGTCCCACCTGGACCACAAAGGAGCAGTGATGGAGTGAGGGAGAGGGCAGCCCTTCCTGGATCATGCGACTGGGGACAGACAAGGTGCATGCCCAGGACAGACAGAGGGCAGTCGTCCGTTGGAGTGGGGAGCCGGATGGAGCTGGGGCTGCCCACAGGGGCTGAGCTCCCCCAGGGGCCTCCAGGGAGACACTTGGGATACATAGGCCGATTTTAGGGGGTGGCAGGGACAGGGAAGGTACTTCCTTAGTTGGAGACTGGGCAGCTCTTGGGACAAGCTCAAACTGTCCCCATCCGCAGGGCTGGGAATTGCAGTCCAGTGTGGGCCAACACTCCAGCTCCAGGGCAGTCTCCACCCAGCATGACCACTGCTCCAAGTCTCGGTTTTCTCATCTGTAAAATGCACGAGACAATGAGATTCAGTTGCTTCTGAAAACTTCTGAGGCTGTGTGCATTTCAGAATCTGGTTCCTATTTTAGAAGGACAGCAAGAGGCACTACTGTCCATCACAAGACAAGCCCCTCCATCGAGCACACTAGTCATTGTTTAGCGAGCCTTATCAGTATTCACAGAGTGGGACCGATGGATTCTGAATTCCCTCGGGCCGGGCTGGTCTCCTTAGATAACTGTGCAGGTTTGTGTCCAACCCATGTAAAGTCTTCCCCATCTCCCAGTACTTTGGATTTGGGGATCCTGGGTGGTGGCTACCCCGCCTACCCTGCTGGTACTGCCCACGGGCGGGTGCCACCCACTGCCAGTTCCCAGTATCCTCCCCCGCCCGCCAACCCAGGAGTCTTGGCACCAGCTTTCCGGAAAGTGACTGCCCAGCCAACAACAGCATCTCTCCCCCCCGTCACCCTCCCTGCCACCCTCAGCATCCTCCGGGAAGTCAACAGTGAATAGAACGCAGCAGGCCTCTGTAAATAGAGGCCTGGCAGCCTCCACTAGCTTCTGCCCACCCGGGTCACCCCATAACCCAGGTAGACAGACCAAGATCAGGAAGGAGACAGGCTATGATGTGGCCAGGGCTCCACCAGGAGGCAGGGCCAACCCACGCGATGAGGGGAAACCCACACACCTCAGCACTGCAGGAGGGCCCTGCAGGGAGAAATAAGGGAGTCACGGCCATGGGGGCTGGTCCTGGGCCTTGGACCCACCTGCTTCGTTCAGATCCTGGCTCCATCTCCAGTTTAGCTCTAGTGTCCTTGCTTATAACAGGGAAGATGGTATTGACGGTGTGGCCCACTCCCTTGTTCCCTAGCCACCATTCCCTCACCTTTCACTCACCAAGGAGTGATCGTCTGACCCCTAGGAGGAGAGGGTGGGGTGAACAGGCCCAGCTCTTAGGATCCTCCAAACCCAGTCGGCATTAGACAAAGCTGCAAGAAGGCATAAGGTTAGACGGCAGGAATATCTCTGTTCATAAGAAAGATGTATACCATGCCAGAAAGCTCTCTGAGGAAATCTACAAAAGCAGAAAATGGGTCCAAGAGCCTACAATGGGCCCCTGCCAGGCTGGAGCCCTGGCCTTCCTGCCCACTTTTTAAATGAGTGGGTATTTGCATTTATTCAGCTTCTACTATATACCTTTCCCCGTGCTAAGCCACAGAAAGGAAGAAACAAGTAAAACTCTGGCCCTGTCTTGGAGTGGTCAAACATCCGGTTGAGACAGACTTGGCCAAGGAAAACCCAAGCGAGTGATCCAGGCCCAAACTGCCCTCAGAATTCAGGGCTCAGAGAAACCAGGCGGGTAGGCTTCATGGAAGAGGTGACCTTGCAGCTAGAGGTGGGTTTGGGTCTGTAGAGTGAAGTGGGAACAGCATTTCGGGTGGAGAGAACGGTGGAACAAAGGTGCAGAGGCAGGAAGGCGCTCGGAGTTCCTTGGAGACAGGGGAAGGGACCTTGGGTCATGTCTTGTCTCGAGCTGGTGGCCGGTGCCTGGGAAGGTTTGTTCTAGAGACTTCAAATCCCCGCCCCGCCCTCCTTAGAGCCCATCAGTGCTGTCCCGCTAAGGTCTGATGTTCACACAGCAGCTCTTAAAAGGTGCCAGTCTAGGCGGTCTCAGCTGCTCACAGGCCCTGGGTGCTCCCACCCATCCGTGACCTTCCACACAAGGTCCGAGGAGGTGGCAGAGCCTCTGGGGTCTGACCTATGCAGGGGGTGCTGGGGTGAAAGACTCAGGGACAGGGTGAGAGGAGGCCCCAGTGCCTCCCTCCAGAGCCTCCTCTGGGCATGTGGCCCAGTCCAGGCGAGGCTCTAATTGGACTGGCACAGGTGCCAGAGTGAATCCAGGTCCCACTGCTTGTGAAGGAAGGTGGGCAGGGCTGGACAGAGAACAGCAACCGCCATGGCAGCATCCCTGCCTGGACGCTGCTGCCCCTAGACATCCCTGCTCCCCGCTCCAGGCTTGGAGAGGCAGCTGAGGTCAGGATAGCGGTGTACCCGGGGCCACTCCTCTGAGGCCCGCGGAGCAGACAGACACGGCTGTTCTGGTCCCACGGGGCCATCTGAGGCCGGGAAGGGCTGAAATAGAAAGTAGGCTCCGAGGCTCTGCGGGGGACGTGGCCGGCTGTTGACCTGGGTGGGTCGGTCTGACCTGCAGAGGGAGTTGCGGCTCAGCCTGGCCAGACCAGCTTGTGACCAGCCTGGACGCCCCAGGGCAGGGACCTGGACTTAAGAGAGGTCTCAGACCCAGCCATCTCTGCCCTGGGTGCTGGGTCCCAGGGTGTGGGGTCCTCGCCGCAGTGCCTGGTGGGATGCAGGGCAGTTTCAGGGATTTACAAAGGGTGGAAGACTCAAGAGCCCGGATTCTGGGCCTGGCCCCAGCTGTGTAACCTTGGGCAAGTGACTCTATCTCTCGGATCCTTTCTTTTTTTTTTGAGTTGGAGTCTCACCCTGCCCACCAGGCTGGAGTGTCGTGGCATGCTCACCGCCACCCCAGCATCGACCTGCTGGGCTCAGGTGATCCTTCCGCCTCAGCCTTCCAAGTAGCCAGAACTACAGGTGTGCACTACCATGCCCGGCTAATTTTTTTTAATTTATTGTAGAGACGAGGTCTCACGAAGTTGCCCGGGTTGGTCATGAACCCGCGGGCTCAGGCAATCCACTCGCCTTGGCCTCCCAAAGTGCTGGGATTACAGGCTGAGCCACCGAGCCCGGCCTTATCCTTTCTTTCCTCTTCTGAGGATGATGACGGGAGCACCTTATTGTCAAGTTGTTCAGGGAATTAATACACTCGAAGCACTTAGTCCTGTGCCTGGCACATGGGGAGTGCCCAGTGAATAGCAGCTGTTACTGTTTTGTGTGGGCCGGCAGTGTTTGTTGAGTGACCCACTAGACTAGCATATTCAAACTGCGGGTCCCAGGGATCAATATGTGGGGTCCCTACTCGGCCCTGTTTTGTATTACAGTATACAAGACATTTGGGGTGGTGGCAAGCAGGGCCCGTTGGACCTGGATTCACTCTGGCACCTGTGCACCTGTGCCAGCCCCATTAGAGCCCCACCTGGACTGGGCCACATGCCCAGAGGAGGCTCTGGAGGGAGGCACTGGGGCCTCCTCTCACCCTGTCCCCGAGTCTTTTGCCCCAGCAGCCCCTGCACGGGTCAGACCCCAGAGGCTCTGCCACCTCCTCGGACCCTGTGTGGAAGGTCCTGGATAGGTGGGAGCACTCGGGGCCTGGCCCCAGACCTCCTGGGCTCCCGTCTGACTTTAGGGTCCCAGCCGTGTAAGTCTGAGGGAGGGGAGGGACTTCAGGGGGTCACTACAAAGGGACCCTCACCAGGAGGTGGGTGGGATGATATATGCTAGTCAGGTGCTGGCAGGGGGAACAAGACGCATGAGAAGCCTCTGTTAAAGTGACGCCCCCCAGCCCGGTATCTCTCCCCCAGGGGACCCGCCCCACCCCCAGCACCTCCCGAGCGAGCCCTGGGTGCGCCTGGGGACCTGGCCCCTCACAGGAAAGGAGGTCAGAGTCATGGTGGCAGAACCGGTCCAGACTCCAGGGAGGCTCGAGGCAAGCTGAGCGGGGGCTGAGTTGCGGTGGCTGAGCCCACTCTGAGCCTCGGTCTCTTCATCTGTGAAAGATGGGGCCCAATCGGACTCCACGGTCCTCGGGCTCAGGCGTTCCTCCCTGAGGCCCTCCAGCCCATGCTGCAGGCTGAGACCCAGGGCAGGGCCATTCCCATTCACGCCCCCCACCCTCAGGCCTCCCCACAGGCTCCTGGGTGCATGGCAAGGCCGGGCAGAGCTGGTGTGAATCCTAGGAAGGCCTGTGAGACCAGTGACCAGACCTCTTCCTCCAGCAAGCCCTCCTGGACTGGGTCTTTGAAGACCTGGGGCTTTCCCTCTGCCTTCCCATCCATGACCCCAGCTCCCCCCAGCTCCTAAGGCCCCCACCATTCCCCCCAGGGAGCTCTCCCTTTGCTCCATGGAGTTCAAGGCCTCTGTCTTCTCCAGGTGACCTCTCAGCTGCACCGACAGCCCATGCTGGGTCCCACTTATGTCTGCCATCGGTCAGGGCCACAGCCTCTCTGGGCCCCTAAAAGGAGGGTCTGTTCTGTGGGCATCCCCTTTCCACAGTCTAAGACACCAAGGTTAAGGTCACTGGACGGCTGCACCCCCAGACCCGGTTCCAGCCCAGGGCCTACCTGCCCCATTAGCTGTGTGGCTTCAGGCATGTCTCCATCCCTCTCTGGGGCTCAATTTCTCCTTCTGTAAGAACACTAAGAGGTTTCCTGCATAACAGATGGGTGCAGGAGTGAGGCCCAGGGAGCCCAGGGGACTAGTTTGGAAGGGATGATCCCAGCAGTCACCCCATGATGACTCTGCGGTGCCCTGGACATCCCCGAGGTGGCTGAGTTCCAGGCGTGGGACAAAGCTGGCCCCGGGTGACTCTGGACGCCCGGGCACCTCCCTGCCCACCTCCACCAGCCCTCAAAGGCTCTGCCCTGTGGGCCCTGGCCAGCCACCCCGGCCTCTCCAGCCTCCACCCCCAATCCCCATGTGCCAGCTGGCCACGCAGGCCACGTCTCCCGTGATGGGGAGGAGGCTCGAGTTTCCTGGATCCTGACTGAGGGGCTCTCCCTTCTGCGGCGTGTCCGAGGGGACAGGCAGGGCTGGGCACTTCCTGAGAAAAGGGGCCGCCCCACTCTCACCACCAGCACGGGCCACGTCGTGCCCACCTTGTCAGGGAGAGACCGAGGCTCAGAGCAGATAGGTGAGAGAACAAGTCGGGCTCAAACCCAGGGCCGCCAAGGGACCCCTCTCCACCAGACACACAGGCTCGCCCTGCCCCCTGCCCACCCCAGTCCCGCCGTGGGCGCCTGCCTGCCACTGCCCACAGAGCCTAGTGCACAGGAGAAGACTGTGGGCCTGAGCCACCCCAGGAAGAAGCCCCAGGTGCCCCCAGGTCACCTCATCTGGAAACTCCACCCCTCTGCTTCCGCCCTCTCCTCTGTAGCTCTGGCCCCTGAGTCCTACCGAGCCTGCCTGTGTCCCCTCACCCCTGCAGGCCCCTCAGCCCGGCCTCACCCTGGGGCAGATGCAGGAAACCGTGGCCAGGGTCTCGGGCCTGTGCACCTACGCACTCAGCACCAAGGTGAGAGCTGCTCAAGAGGACAGATTTGGTCTGGCATCTCAGGCACCAGTGCAGGTGGCAGAGCCCACCCGACTGTCCCCAGTGTCTGCTGGCCTCGGTGTCCCTGCCCAGCCAGGCTCCAGACTGCTCAGCTCCTGATGTGGCCTCATTGCTAGGGTGGCCTCATCCCCGGCCACCTGTGAGTCCTGAACGCAGCATTTCAGAGTCTCACCACTCTGGCTGCTTGGGGGAGGGGGCCTCGGGCAGACTCCTCCTCCTGGGGTCTCAGACGCTCTTTGGGGTCAGAGTCAAGGCCAAGGGCGGGGACAGGAGTGGCGGGTTCAGCCCAATGGGACAGATCTCCCAAGGGGACGCTTCTGTGTCCTGCCCGGGGTGGCCTAGTCAGCGGGGCCAGGCACATGGGTCGGGTGGGGAAGACATGGCGGTGCTTCCCCGCCCCCACCCCTGGAAGGCCCCTTCTGTGGGCTGGGGAGTGGGTGCTCTCCGCCAGGTCCAGCCCCTGACTGTGCCTGATGGAAGACAGGACTGGTCCAATCAGACACACAAAGGGGTCCTGACTCCTGGCCCAGCCATGGTCGCATCTCTGACCCCAGCCACAGACAGGTGGCCTGACCCATGTGCGTGGAGGAGGTGACAAGGGGAAAATTATCCCTGCACCCTGTCTCCTCTGAGGGCTGTTGGAGGTCAGCCCTGAGTCTCTGGCCCCCCAGCCTCATGGGCTTAGCACCTTCCCTAGCCGCCCCCCCAGAGGATCCCTGATCCTACAGAGAAAAGCCTCCCTGGGGGAGGAGTCTGAGAGGCCGGCCTGGGCCATCACTCCTTCCCAGGCAGTCCCCTGCTGTCTGCTGTGTTTGGGGGGCTGTCTCCAAGATCTTGTTAGGAACAAGCCTGAGTGTGCTCAGGGATGGAGCCCCGAGGCCCTCCGAGGTGGGCATGAGGCCTGGCCAGCCTCCTGAGGGTGACTCAGCAGCCCCCCACTGGCTCGTGAAATTTGAGCCTCCACAGGCTCAGACCTCTAGCCCTTCCCCCCATCCTGGCAGCCTCCTGGCCACCCACCCACAGAAATGACTTTGCACCCACTATCCTCCCAAACTTCTAAAAACCCAGTCAGTGAGACCCCACATGCCTCTGTCTTGCCAATCAGGAGCCAGCACTGACCCAGAGAGGCATGGGAGTCTGGGTGGGCTAGAGGCTCCTGCATCTCTTTGGGTCTCAGTTTCCCCATCTAGGACAGATACAACAGTGCTAAGGAGATAATGGTAGCCTGTAGGCTCAAACCTGCAACAGGGGGAGGTTGAGAATCAGGAGACCTCCCTCTCCTAGAACCTTCAATGGCTCCCCACTGCCTACATCAAACCCACCAGTCTGGTAAGCATAGGGGCTGCTGAGACTCGGTGTGGAAGTCCCCTGTTCACGCCCAGTTTCATCCCAGCTCTGTCCCCCCAAGACTACCTGGATGGATTCCCATCCCTCTGCCCATCCAGACTCCCTGCCTCCTGTTACATCTTCCTCTGCCCCCTCCAGGAAGCCCTCCCAGACTGCACCTTCCCCTTCCTTCCCCGGCTCCACTGCAAGCTGGGTTAGGGCCCCACAGCATGCTTGTTTTTGTCCTGTTGGTCTGCATCGCAGCCAGACTGAGCTGAGGCAGACCCAGAGCCTCCTCCGGGAAGTCCTCCCTGTGTCTCCAGTGCCCAGCATGGCCCTGCCTGGCCAACCCTTCGTGATTGAAGTGCATGAATGAGCAGGAACACAGCAACAAGGGACAGGAAAGACAAGAGGGGGCGCTTGTGGTGGAGGAGACAGCACCAGCACGTGACACTGACACCCCCCCCAACACAACCCTGCAGCATGCCAGGCTGGCCACAAGGCCTCCCTGCCTCCCCTGGGCTGTCTGTCTGGGGGTGTCCCTCCCTGCAGCCTCCTGGATCAAGCCCGTCCATGAGCTCATGCCTCCTTCCCTGCAGAGACTTAGAACCTTGTGGCTCACCCCCCAGCTCCCCACTGACTGGAGTCATGTCCAGGTCTTTCCTGGGCACCCCACCCACGCGCCACGTGACATGTATGCAGGGCACCAACAGAGGCCTCGGTCATGGGCATACATGGGCACCCCAGACCCAGGACACATGCAGAGCAGAACCCAGGGAGCAATGCAGGGACCCAGCCATGCTCGGGGCAGCCATGAGGGGCTCAACCCCATGCCCGTGTCCCTCCCAGGAAGACAACCAGGCTTCTGTGTGCCCGCACCTCCCACACCACGCACACACACACGGGCACCAGCCATCGTCTCCCGGGCCCCTGCAGCCTCCAAGACTGGCACCGCCCACCCCCCCCCCCCGGGTGGTGCAACTGTGGCTCGGCCCCTCAGTGCCTCAGTTTCCCCCTCTGTCCCAAGGGGGTGTGGGGACTCTGGCGCCTCAGGCTGGCTCCCTCCCTCGGGGCCCTGGGCCTCAGCTCCTCCTGGGGGCGGGGAAGGAGCCTGCCCCGCCCCCACCCCCAGCCTTTGCCCAAAAGGAGCCCCAGCTCCCGCCTGACGTCAGGCCCCAGGAAGGCGAGGTCCCGGCAGCTTGCAGAGCCGAGCTCTCCTCTCCAGCCTGTGGGCAAAGGCGCGGTGAGTGCCCCCTTTGGGCTGGCCACCTGGCCGCCCTCTCCTTCGGCAAGAGGCTTCTGAGCTGCTCGGTGCCAGGGTCCTCTCTCCACAGCCAGGTGGGCAGTGGGAGGGGAGGGGGGCAAGAAACTGTCCCCAGCCCCGGGGCCGGGGAGAGCTTAGAGCAGGTCCTGCCGGATGGAGCCATTGCACAGATGAGAAAACTAAGGCCCGAGGGAGAAGGCAGGCGCCAGCTGGTCAGGTTGGATGGGGGCAGGGGGGAATCGGTACCTCTGGGCTCTCACCCGTCCTCTGGGTTTCATTCATTCATTCATCCATTCCACACTCTCACCAAGCACCTGCTGAGGGCCCGAAGCTGGGCTTCAGTGTCCACACCGTCAAGGCAGAGGGGTAGCCCCAGAGGCTGGGCCAGGGATGGGACTGGGGGATCCCAGAGGCACTTGGTGAGCCCCAGGGCCTCAGCCCACCCCACCTCACAGGCTGGGGCAAGGCCGGGGGGGAGGGATGTGTGGGGACAAACTCCCCCCACGGAGGGCCCGTCCCGTCGTTCCACAGCTCAGGCGCTCTGCTGTAGCCCCTCAGGGTGGGGAAACTGAGGCTTGGGGAAGGCTTGCTTTCCCAGCCCCCAGCACCAGCTGGCACCGCCCCGTCTGACTCTCACTGGCATGGCTGTCCTGTGAGAAGGCGGCAGGGGCAGGGTCCCCAGGGGGCAGCGGGCTGGGAACTGGCCAGCCTCCAGAGTGCCGCTGGACAGACACAGAGCAGCTGCAGCTGGGCGGCCTTGGGCAGGACTGGGAATGTCCGCGGCCGGAGGCTGGAGCAGCCCACTTGCTCCTGTGTTCCTCCCGCAACGGCGGCCACCCAGGGGCTCCTCCGCCCCCGGGACACTCATCCAGTCTCTGGGCTCCGGGCTGCCTGGTTGTGTGACCATGGCAAGTCCCTGTCCCTCTCTGAGCCACGTGGTGCAGGCCCATCAGCAAAAGCAGGGGTGCAGCTGGAAAACGGGGCTTGGGGAGTGAGGTTGGACATTTTCTGGGCACCTGCTAGGAGCCGACAGGGTGGTGTCATTGTGTCCTGATGTGGCCAGGTGGGGTCAGCTTGTCCGCTTTACAGATGAGGAAACCGGCGTTCAAAGGGGCCAGAGTGGCCTTTTAAAACTCACTCCAGCGGCCACTACAGCTGCTCTGCTACAGCCCTGGGGGCAGCCCAAGCCCAGGCTCTTGCTCTCCCAGGCCGGCAGGGAGACAGGCCAAGCAGGAAAGCAAATCCATACGAAGCCGGACAGCTGCACAGAAATCAAGCAAGTGTCAGCGTACAAGGAGCAGGGTGTCAGGCAGGGATTCAGCTGGTGCTGAGAGCTGAAAGATGCCTGAGTAGACCCCCCCAATAAGTCTACACAAAGCCATAGCCATGCCCAGGCCAGCCCCCTCCCCCGCCACCCCCTACCTCTCAAAGTGCCCTGGTCTCAGAAACTCCTTCCCACTTCAGGGCCTTTGTGCTCTCTGTGCTCTTTCCATGGATTCTCCCAAGGTCTGCTCTTCCCATGGATTCTCCCGAGGTCTGTCCTGCCTGTGACCAGCCACTTCCAAGTCCCCTCCCCACAGCCCACCCCCAGCTGTGAGCCCCGTTAGGAGGGGCCGGTTCTGCCTGGGCCCCTGTTGTGCGCCAGCTAGGGTTTAAGTCTCAGTCTGATGCCTCCAAAATCCAGGGACTTAACCGCTGCCCTGACCAGCCTCCGGACTTTGTAGCCCGGGACAAGCTGCCCACCCTGTAGGCCCCTGGTTCCGTGACACAGCAGGGTGTTCATAACCTCTCAGCAGCAGGAAGAGTCTGAAGTGGCCCAGCCCGAGCTGAGCCTGGGGGTCCTGGGGACAACGAGACCAGCTGGTGGAACTGGGCAGAGTTCAGACTCTGTTCCTCCATCCCCAGCTAGGTGACCCCAGACACGAGACTTAACGCCTCTGTACCTAAGTTTCCCCACAGGCAGATGGGGCCAGCAACACCCACTCGGGGGCTACTTGGGAGAAACCAGTGAGGCTCTGAGAGGGATCGGCTCTCCCCACAGGGGAGGGTGCTCCAGGGCACCAGGGGGTCAGAGGGGCTCAGGGAGGGCTGTGTGGGATAGTGACTGTGTGTGCTAGGAGGCTTCGCCAGGTGACACAGGCAGAGGGAACGGCATGTGTAAAGGTGACACAGTTGACAAAGGTGGGGGATCACCATGTGCCAAGGTGACACCGGTGACATGAGCAGAGGGAACGGCATATGCAAAGGTGACACGGGCAGAGAGACTGTCATGTGCAAAGATGACACAGGTGACACAGAGGGAGAGACATGTGCAAAGATGACAGGTGACATGAGTAGGGAACAACATGTGCAAAGGTGACATGGGTGACACAAGTAGAGGGAACGACATGAGCAAAGGCCCCGCAGGTGACACAGGCAAAGGAAACGACATGAGCAGAGGTAACAAAGGTTTAGGGAACAACATGTGCAAAGGTGACATGGGTGACACAAGTAGAGGGAACGACATAAGCAAAGGCCCCGCAGGTGACACAGGCAAAGGAAACGACATGAGCAGAGGTAACAAAGGTTTAGGGAACAGCATGTGCAAAGGTGACACAGGTGACAAGGGTAGGGGGAACAGCACGTGCAAAGGCCCCACAGGTGACACAGGTAGGCGGAATGAAAAGTGCAAAGGTGACACAGGTGACACAGGCAGAGGGAAAGGCATGTGCAAAGGCCGAGGGGTCCAGCTGAGGACCCTCAAGGAGAAGGACCGGGCAGAGCCAGGTGGATGCACACGTGGAAGGCCTGTCCCAGCAGCCCCTGGGGCAACTGAGTTGGGGGAGCTGTGTCAGGGCTGCTGCAGCTGGAGCCTTCCAGGCCAGAGATGAGCAGTATCCGGGGGATGGGGAGGACAAGAGGGGCTGCCGAGACTTGCAGGGTCTCCAAATGCGGCCGTCCTCAGAGCTGCCCCTCCAGAGACACTCGGTGCTCCTGTCAGAGCCAAGGTCTCAGCCAGGGGCTCCCAGGTGGCAGAATTCAAGAAAGAGTCAGGTGAGGTAGGGCCCAGGAGCCCTTGTCAACAGTGCCCAGTCCACGCCCATGGGTGACCCTCCCCCTGAACTGGGGTGGAGGAAGCCCTGGCTGGGTGGGGGAAGCTTCATTTCCAGCCAGAGCCCCCTGGGACCTGTTGGGTGGCCTGGCCCCATTTGGAGGACAAGGGTTTTTACCAAGGGCCCCTGGGAGGACGGAGTAGAGGCTCAGAGTAGTCAAAAGCAGCAGGTGACATTCTGAAGCAGATGCCACAAAACCAAGAATGTCATGAAAATCAACAGGCCAGTCGTTCCCAATAGTTCCCTGATGGTGGCTCTTTTGGTCCCAGAAGGCCATTGAGGGTCACCCCATCTAGGGCACAAGCTCCAGCACACACAGAACCGTGGACACAGGTGTCCTCCGTGCCCCGAGAATCCCCGTGTGCACAAACTCCTGGTCCAGAGATGCGACATCTAGACCCTCCTCTCCCCACCTGGGTTGAGCTCCACCAACTCCATGCTGTGTGCCCTTGGGCCTACCACTCACCTCTCTGGGCCCCCAGTTCCTCCTCTATAAAATCTGAGATTGCCGTGTAGGTGTGAAGTGCCCTGCTGGGTGCCAGGCCCAGTAGGGGCTCAGAGCCACGTGGTGGGGAAAAGGCCAGGCCCATTCTCCACACCTGCCCCTTCTGGCCAGACGGGTGGGCCCGACAGCCGCCCCGAGGCTGAGGCCAGGCCCGCATTGCTGCCTGGTGTCACACTTGACAGGGCAGAGGCAGACAGGCCACGGGAGAGGCATCTGCTGGGCAGCTGAGAGAACTCACAGGGATAATGGGTGGACTTGAGGGGAGCCCAAGGAAAAGTCAGGACAGAGCCCTCCCCCACCACCTGCCCAGGAGGAAGACTGGCATGGCCTCTGACTCCCCACTCTGGGTCCTTGGGCAAGTGCCAGCATCCCAGGCCTCAGGCATCTTGGCCCTTCCTGGCTGGGCACACAGCAGGGACCCAGGCAGCGGCCCCCTCAGTGCACTGGGTGTGAAGTATTGGTGCAGCCATTGGGCTGGATAGAGTGGGAGCCCCAGGAGTGAGTACACTGTCAAAGGTGCTCATTCCCACCCCCCAGAAGATTCCCAGGGGCGTGAGCTGCACAAAGGCTTGGGAAGTCCTGCACTGAGCACCCGGGATGGCCGCGGCTTCTTCCCATCTGTGAGCAGGCTGGTCCAAGCAGGGCCCCATCCAGGTGTGGAAACCAGGGGCCTCGGCGCTCTTACTAGGTTATGCCCCTGGTGGGGGAGTACCCACAGTGTGTCTCAGCCCACCACCTCCCCCAGCAACTCTCCCTGATCTCATGCATTCGTTCAACAAACATAGTTCCCAGAGTCACAGGTGAGGGAACTGAGGCTTCAGGCAGTGGAAGGAGTTGTCCTGGGCTTCACAGGTGGTGGGTGGTGGAACCAGCCTGAACCAAAGACTGTTGCCTCCAAGGGTGGTGACGGGGGTGGGGGGTGAGGGGAAGCATAGGCATGGACCCAGTGGTCAGAGTAATGGAGGCGGGCTTCCTGGAGGAAGCCCTGCTCAACTGGAGAACTTGTGGGTGGGGAAAGTGGAGCTGGGGGCAGAGGCCAATTCTGGCACACAGTGCGCCTGGGTCAAGCCCTGAGCCTGAGGAGGTACAGGGTGCCCTGGGAGTGGGGCCAGGGAGAGCCCCCAAGCCAGCCCAGGGAGGTAAAAGGCTTCCTAGAGGAGGTGGGTCCAAGAGGAAGTTCTACAGATGGTCACAAATAATGCTGGAAAGGGAGAAAGAGAAGAAAGGGCTTGGGGGGAAGCACAGAGGGTGCGTGGAGCGTTTGGGGCCCGCCAGCTAATGGCTTCATCTGCAGAGGCATCGGACAGTCGGTGCGATCCCTGGAGTGGGCATACCCAGCCCTGTACGGGAGCCCCAGCCACAGGCCCCTCCCAGGAAGCACCCTGCCCCGGGAGCCTCACCTCCTCATCCTCCCCCCATCAGCCTCCCTGAAGGGTCTCAGCGAAGCCTGCAAGGGGGTGCAGGGATCTGGGTCTGCCCACCGGAAGGGGCTGGGCCAGAAACAGAAGAAAAAGAGACAACAGGGCGGAGTACCCACCCTGGCCACACCTGCTTTGTCTCAGGCAAGGCCAGGGACGGCCCCGCGGGGCAGCACAGCACCGCCATCCCCACTTCACAGGGGGGGAGACTGAGTCTCAGAGAGGAGCCGGCCAGCTGGGACCGATGGCGCTCAGAGCCAGATCCAGGCCAGGCTCCCTGCCCTGTGTTGGAGCAAAACTCCTCCCACTCGTCCTCTCTGTTCCCTCAGCCCGGAGCTTGTCCCGTCATTTAGCAGTGTCCCCTTTTTAAGCACCTACCACGTGCCTGGGGGCACATCGGGACAACAACCCCCAAAGGAGATTCTATTTTGCCCGCTTTGCAGATAAGGAAACTGAGGACTGGAGACTTTAAGTTCACATGGTCTGTTCAGAGATGGAGCCAGGCCAGAGCTGGACGGCCACGTGCAGTCCCCGACCGGCTGGAGCTCCCCTCACTGACCTAGCCGGGAAAGCAGGTCCTTGTTTCCTCTGTCCCCAAGGAAGTGCCTGAGGGTAGGTGGGGCAGAGCAGGCCTGGGCTGGTGGAAATTGAAGGGCCTCTCAGCCCCCATGCAGTTCCGGGCCCCAGACCCCGGGCCCCGGGCCCTGCACCATGAAGCACTGGGAGGGCATGGCGTCAGCCCCTGCTCACTGGGCTCTGGCCAGCTGGCCCAGGCTGTGGCATCTGCTCCGCCTGGACAGGCCCAGGACACCTGCCAGGAAAGGGGCAGGGGGCGGGATCATCTCCCCCAGACCCAAGCCTGGCCTGGGGAAAGTGCCTTGGGGGCAGGGCCATGCCTCCCCCCTCAGACTGGGCTTCCAGCATAAGACCGCGCCTGCCCCCTCGGTCAGGGCTTCCTGGGCAGGGCCTCCCACCCAGTTTTGGAAGGCACTAGTGACCCGATTTAGTAGATGAGGATAGCAAGGCTCACTGACCTGGCCAACGTCTCAGGTGAAGGAGAGGCAGAGCCAGCCTCCCTGCAGTCGCCCAAGGGTCAGAGACCAGGCAGGTGGGGTCAGGCTGTCCCAGGAGGAGCAGAACTTTCTCCTTTTCCCAAGCGCTTGCCCCAGGGCCCACCTCCACAAGCCAAGTACGGGGTCCCAGCGTTTGAGTTCCTCATCCTTCAGAACAAAAAGCATCATGGGTAGATGCCACCAGAGAGGGATCATTTCATACTCAAATCAAGACGTTCTCACTGTGAGAGGTGAGGCAGGGGTGTGGGATGGGCATGCTGAGGGTGGGGATTACAGTGCAGGGACAGAGACAGCCAGACTTAGCACGGAGGGTGGGAGGGTAGGTCTAGAAAGTCCAGGATGAGGGCCAGGCTGTGGCTGGAGTCCGGGCTCTACGTGTGACCAGGGCCAAAGCTCATTTTGTTATTAGCATCAGGGTCAGTGTGGGACTGGAGTTGAACTCAGTGCATAACCAGGGCCAGGGCTCTCAGTGTGTGACCAGGACCAGAGCTCGGTATGTGACCAGGGTCAAAGTTCAGTGTGTGACCAGGATCGGGGCTCAGTGTATGACCAGAGTCAGGGCTCAGTGTGTGACCAGAATCGGAGCTCAGTAAAAGACCAGGATCAGGGAATCAGTGTGTAACCAGGGGCAGGGCTCAGTGTGTGACCACAATCAGAGCTCAGTATGTGATCAGGACCAGAGCTTAGTGAGTGACCAGGGTCAGGGCTCAGTGTGTGACCAGTGCGTGATCAGTGTGTGATCAGGGCTTAGTGTATGACCAGAATCAGATGCAGCCAAGTATATGACGAGGGTCAGGGCTCAGTGCATGACCAAATTCAGGACTCGGTGAGTGACCAGGGCCAGGACTCAGTGTGTGGGCAGGGCCAGGGCTCAGAGTGTGATCAGGATCAGGGCTCAGCATGTGACCAGGGTCAGGGCTCTGTGTGTGACCAGGGTCGGGGTTCAATGCGTGACATGGGTCAGGGCTCAGTGCGTGACCAGGGTCAGGGCTCCATGTGTAAACAAGGTCAGGGCTCAATGTGTGACCTGAATCAGAACTCAGTATGTGACCAGGGTCAGGGCTCAGAGTATGACAGGCATTGAGCCTCATTGTGTTACTGGGACCAGGGATCAGTTTGTGACCAAGGTCAGGACTCAGAGTGTGACAAGGATCTTGGTTCATCCTGTTAATGGGATCGTGGCCCAGTGTGCAACCAGTTGGGTGGTCAAGATCAGGGCTTACCTTTGAGATCAGGGTTCAGACTCCTGGCGTGGAGAATCAGTGTGTGCTTTGCCAGCTCTCTCTCTCTCTACCTGTCTGGCCTCTGGGTGTCCTGCACATCCCACCCATCCCGACTCCAGAGCCCCCACGTCTCCCACAACCCTGGACGGGATGCCCAGCACCTCAACATTGCTGGGAGCTGCGGGGCTGGCCTTGGAGTGTCTCCTGGGAGGGCCAGATCCCGGGGCCGCGTCATCCTGGGACTATCTCCCAGAGGAAACGTTCTGTGATGTTTGTTATTTGTCTCTGATTGTGACATTAATACAGGCCCTGTGCAGACAAATCGGAGAGCCAGAAGGCATGGAGAGGGAATCCAAAAATAATTTTCGCCATGCCGTCCCTCGCACCCGCTCTGGAGCCCCCTCGGTCTTTCCTTACAGCGTTTTATCTACAGGAGAGAAGGGACCCGTTGAATGGTCTCCCTTTCCTCCCCTGAGGGCCTCCTGAAGTCCAGAGTCCTGAGGCGCCAGGTTCCCAGCCCCCCACCCCTGTCCCCACCCTCATCTCCTTCCCTCGCTGTCCCCCTGGACCCACCGAAAGTCTTTCCCGGTCCAAACTCCCCAGGCTCTGGGAGCCCACCAGGGCTGGAGGAGACTGATCAATCCATCGACAAATGCACCCATCCACGCCTGCCTGTTAGGGACTAGGGGTGGAGAGCCCACCCAGGGAACCCTGGGAGCCGAGGCCTGGGCCCTCATGTGGTGGGGGAGACAGGAGGTGCAGGGCACAGCCCTGAGCAACGTGGACTCCTCCTGGCAGCCTTCATCGTAGCACGTGCCCAGGCTGGGGTCCCAGAGGCAGAGGGCACGCTGGATGACCGTGACCTCAGGTGGGTGCTGGCTTCTCTGAGCCCGAGGACAAAGGTGGCCACCTGCCCTGTGGGACCTGACCCCCAAAAGCAAGAGTTCCTTTGCTGCCTCCCGCCAGGCCAGGCGTTCACAGGACTCCGGGTCTCTGCCCGTCAGGGGTGGGACTGCCACAGAGAGTTTACTGCCTGAGTCCACGAAGCCAGCAAGTGGGAGTGAGGCGTGTAACCTGTCTCCAGCAGAGAGAGCGGGAAAGGGGGAAGGGGCTTCCCTTCCTCTGCGGGTAGGAGAGGGGCACTTTGCACCCGGAATGGCCACGTGCCCACCCCTCCTCCCTGCCTCTAACCAAAGGCTGCTCCTTTCTCCTGAAAAACCCAGAAATGTCCTTATTTGGAGGGTCAACCCGGCTCGGGGGTGGGGGTGGGGTCCTGTTAACCCTTCGTTTATAAATAAAGAGATAAATCACCCACGAGTTAAACAGCCTCGGCAGGAACATAAACAGAGTGGGCGGCTCCAGCCTGGCCCTTCTGCCCGCCCCCCCACACACTCAGCCCCCCTGCCCAGGCGGCTAGGCCAGGCCAGGACTAGGGAGCACAGTGTTTATTTGACTCACACCCAGCCCATCGGCTGCCGGGACCTGGCTCCAGGCTCCAGCATGGGCCTCCGCCTCCTTCCCTGAAGGCTGGAAGGATAATAAGGGTGCCCACCTCCCAGGACGAGTAGGAGACTGGAGTGCCCAGTGGGAGAGGTTCTCAGCCTCCCCCAGCCCCACTGGACGCCCCAGTTCCTTTTGGGAAACATCCCTCATGAGAACCTTTATCCAGGCCGCTGACCTGATGCTGACCTGGGAGTAGGGGAGGATGGGCAGGTGGCCTGGAAGATGGGGCTGTGGTGATGTGGACATGTGGAGGGAAGGGGTGAGCAGCCCAGAGGCTCTGTCCCAGGCTCTGCCCCTCAACTAACCATGTGCTGCGTGCCCCTGTGTCACTGATCAGATTCTCTCTGTTAATCCCCCCAGCAGCAGCGTGATCCCAGTGATATAGATTAGGAAGCAGGCACCGAGAGGTTAAGTGACTTGCCGGAGCACACACAGCAAGTAGGTGGTGGAGCCAGGACCGGAGCCAGACTTTCACACCCCATGCTCGAGCCCTGCTGTTTGACCTGTGTTTCTTCTCTCAATCCTGAGGACAGGCCTGCACACCAAGGGTTTTTTACCTCTTCCTTACTGCAAGGACAGTCCCAGAAACCTTAACCTTTTACCAGAGTTCCACACTGGCACGTGCCGGTGTCAACCCACGTCTGCCTCCGAAAGCCAGTGACTTTTCTGCTGGTTTGCAAGTCTCTGTCTGCAGGGAACAGAGGGTGCAGGCGGCTCAGGCCCGGGCCAGGCAAAGACACGGAGGTGGGCTGCTGGGCACACAGGTGCAGACGAGCCGGAGGAAGACCGGGCCTCAGGGTGACCAGTCTCCTTGCTTCCAGGCCTACCGGGCGTGGTCATGCCCTCTGTGCCTCCAATGGGACCTTCGGCCGAGACGGTCCCCAACGCCACGGTGGAGGGAGCCGCGCTGGCCAATGCCAGCACACCCGAGACCCCCCTGTTCCATCTGTTCGCACAGCTGGACGAGAAGCTGCAGGGTGCCTTCCCAGGCCTGTGGCTGGCGCTGATGGTGGTGCACGGTGCCATCTTCCTGGCGGGGCTGGTGCTCAACGGGCTGGCACTGTACGTCTTCTGCTGCCGAACGCGGGCCAGGACGCCATCGGTCATCTACACCATCAACCTGGTGGTGACCGACCTGCTGGTGGGCCTGTCCCTGCCCACGCGCTTTGCGGTCTACTATGGCGCGCCCGGCTGTCTGCGCTGCGCTTTCCCGCACATCCTGGGCTACTTCCTCAACATGCACTGCTCCATCCTCTTCCTCACCTGCATCTGCGTGGACCG
>NW_007259801.1:1039084-1043869 GCF_000164805.1 Carlito syrichta
TCCTGCTGCCACTGCTGGTCATCAGCGTGTTCACGGGCCGCATCGTGTGCGCGCTGTCGCGGCCGGGCCTGCTCCACCAGGGTCGCCAGCGCCGCGTGCGGGCCATGCAGTTGCTGCTCACGGTGCTCGTCATCTTCCTCGTCTGCTTCACGCCCTTCCACGCCCGCCAGGTGGCCGTGGCACTGTGGCCCGACATGCCGCATCACACCAGCCTCGTGGCCTACCACGTGGCCGTGACCTTCAGCAGCCTCAACAGCTGCATGGACCCCATCGTCTACTGCTTCGTCACCAGCGGCTTCCAGGCCACCGTCCGTGGCGTCTTCCACCGGCGAGGAGTGGAGTGCGAGCCCAGCAGCGGTGACGTGGTCAGCATGCACAAGAGCTCTAAGGGCTTAGACCGTCATCACGTCCTCGGCCCTGGCCCCCGTGCCCTCACCCAGGCTCTGGCTAATAGGCCTGAGGCTTGATCAGTGGGGCTCTGCCCGGGGCCAAAGGTTAGGACTCAGCTGGACATGCTGTCCTGGACACCCACCATGCCAGGGGGGGTGGCAGTTCGATCTTGTCTTTATCGATTGGTCGTGGCCACCAAGAGCACTGCCTTCAGATTCTAAGGTCACTGTGCTGTGCTTGATTAACAATGTCTGCCACTGGCTCCATAGGGGGTATGGTGGTCTGACTGCCAAGGATTTACTGTCCTTAGAGTACCTTGGAATACTCACCGGGGTAGCCAGAAGCTGCTCCTCACCTCAGCCTTTTTGTCCCTAGAAGGAGTTCCTCAGAAAAAAAAAAGAACAAAGGCTATTTAGGCACAGAGAAGTCCTAAGAGAGTTGTAAAAGCAAGCTAACAAGTAGCTCTTCTTTGGGTTCCATATTTATTGACTTGTATTAACAGCCACCAATAAAGCAGACTTTACCATGAAAATAATAAATAAACAAATAGAAATGAAAACCAACCCAAAAGATCCCCCATCCACCACAGGCAGAAGAGCAAGGACAGAAAGAGAATGTCAAGGGACAGACATGTTTCATGAGGAGAGAGGAGGGGGCTCGTGTCCACAGGACCCCCCTCTGGAGGGCCCCGTGAACTGTCCAGGAAGACGGCAGACTTCCACAGGGTAACTTGCTGTGTGTAAGTACTCGGATATCTGGGTCAGCCCTTGAACCCGCAACAGCCTCACGAAAGAGAGGCTATTTTTCATCTGTTGCTTGGTGCTAGAGGGTCAGGTGACACACCCTGGTGCCACAGCCAGGCAGTGGCAGGGTCAGAATCATAAGTCCACCCACTCCGCTAACGCCCTCTTGCCTCCTTTAGCGGACACGGCTCACATCAAGCCCCTTGCTCCAGGAATGGCCCCAGAATGCCCTGCCTGCTGCTCCAGGAGCATGGGAACCTGGGAACAAAGTCAGGGGACCCAGGCTGCCACCCCAAGTCCCATCCCCACGCCCCACCTCCCACCCCCCTACAAAGAGCCCTTTGTTCTCCCTTCCAGGGCTAGAGAGGACTCAACCAGCTGTTCTTTCCCCAGCTTGTGACTTCGCTGGGGAAGGAGCCTTTCTCTGGCTTGGGCCTCTGATCACCTCCTCTGAGCTGGACCCCAGGATTGTCTCCCACGTGCCTTCTGTCGAGCATCTAAGCTCCCATGAGCCCTTTCCAAACTAGTGTGTGGGGAAGGGGCCTGCGGTAGGGGAGAGGAGCTCTAAGCATCCCTGGCCCCCCTCCAGCTATCAAGCCCAGCCTGCATACTGGGCCACAACCCCTGAAGCAGGCCAGACGGACTCTGGGTTCCTGGCTGGAACTTCGGTTACAGAGAGGAGTCCTATATGCACAGGGTGACTGTGGCCCAAGTGGCTGGGTGCAGAAGGAGTAGGAAGGGGAGGACTCTAGGAAAAGTATCCTATTCCCAATTCAGGGCCCTGGGCTTTATATCCCATCTTACAGACAAGGAAACTGAGGCTCAGAGGAAGAAAGAATGCCGAGGTCATGGAGCGAGTACCTGGCGACCCAAGGCCAGCGTTGCCTTCATCAAGCCCACCGGGGCCCTGTGCCTGAGGGGCCATGAGGGTAGCTGGGGTGGGGGGATCAGCCCGAGGAGTCAGAGGCATATCTTGCATACCTAGGCTACTTCCTCGGCCCAGATGCCCGAGAAGCGGTGGACATCGTCATGACCACGAACATTGTTTTCTTTTTGAGACAGGCTCTCACTCTTGCCCAGGCTGGAGTGCAGTGGCACCATCATAGCTCACTGCAGCCTCAACCTTCTGGGGTCAGGCGATCCTCCTATCTCAGCCTCCCAAGTAGCTGGGACTACAGACACATGCCGCTACATTCAGCAATGTGTTTTTGTTGTTGTTTTTTTTTTTAGTTTTTTGTAGCAATGAGTTCTCACTATGTTGCCCAGATTGGTCTCAAACTCCTGGCCTCAAGCGATCCTCCTCCCTTGATCTCCCAAAGCACCGAGAGTACAGGCATAAGCCACCTCGTCTGGCCCCAACATTTTCAACTCTTACTAGGCACCAGGCACAGTGCTGGGACCTTCCCCCAACCCCCAGCTCGCTGAGGCTGTGGGAACAGGAGCCAACGGCTTACCAGGGACTCAGAGTCCCACAATGCAGAGGTAGCTGGGGACGGACTGTCTGTACAGAGAAACCCCAGAGAGTGGCACTAACGGCCAGCTTTCAGGCAAGGAGGCACCCACAGAGTCCTCCCCTCGGCCCCAAGCTAGCTCCCCGCAGTCACACATCTGAGTCTCAGGAGTGAGGGGGTCTGGTGTCAGGTGTCTTGGCCCAACCCAAGCCCACCTGAATCGCTTTTGCTCATCTGGGACCCCCTCCACCTACACAAGTCATCCAGGGTCAGGGATCCTAGACTCCGCTTACTCAGGGGCTCTGAGTTCTTTCACTCCATCTCAGGGGACCCCAGAAATCACCCACCAGCTCCTCCTACCCCGACCCACCCAAGCCAGCCCTCTATGTGACCTGGAGCTGGGACGGCTCCTCTGACCTCAACTCCCCCGCTGTACCCTGAGGGTCCCTTCTCTGACCCTGGCTGCGGAGGGAGAGCACTGTGGGAGGGGATGCCCAGGCAGGCAGAACAGCCTGGGCAAAGGAGACCAAGCCCGACCGCTCTGCAGGCCAGTGCAGGGCCGGGCCTGTGCCAGCCCCACTGGCTTCACACACAGCTCCTTTGACAGCACATACCCTGCCCTCTGCCGATGTTCTGTGGTCCACTGGCTTCCAAAGTGTGCCCATCATGGTTCAGGTTATCGCTCTAATTCACACTAAAGAGTGAATGATTGACAGGAGCTGACTGCTGTGCTTAGGGTAGAGGAGTTGCGGTTTTTCTGGAACAATCCCTTTATCCAGAAGGAAGAGTCTCGAAGGTGGATGATCTGGGTCCCTCTCCTTGTCCCCAAGTCTGAAATCCCACCATTTAACCTGAGTTTTCCAGGGCCTCAAAGGCTTCTGAGACTGCAAGAGCTTTGGCAGGGAGAGACCCACAGGGCCAAAACCGGAGCCTCCACCACCATCCACGCTTGGGTGGACGGCTGCCTGTCTTCTGAGGCCGGGGCACGGGCTTGGGGGCCGGCTTCAGGCCTCAGAGAACTCAGTGGGACAGCCCCACACAGAAATCTTGAGAGGCCGGCCTCAGGTTCCCCATACCCACTCCTCTTCTTGGCCTCGTAGAGGGGCACAGGGAGCTGGGGAGGGGAGTCCCCCACGGCCTCCTCGGACGCTTGCACCCTCCTCCTGAGGGCTGGTTCCCTCCCACTTTGGCCTCCTCTGTGGGGACCGAGACCCAGGAGCCTCAAAGGTCAGATCGGAGCTGGCCTTCGTCCCACGGGGCCCGGGTGCGAGGTCTGCGCGCCACCTCCTGTTCTCCCTTCCCGGATTTCCAAAAAGCCTGGGTGACGTGAAATGGCATGTGTATTTATATCCGATGTAAACAGTTTCCTTAGCAAGACATCCTCGCCTGAATTAAAGCTGTTTCTTCCCTTTTTGTCCACAGCTTGGCTCCTGGGCTGGCGGGCAGGGTCGGGTGGGGAGCACGGAGCTGGGTGGAGGGGCCTGTACGTCCCCACCCCAGTGTTCTGTGGACAGGCAGAGTTCCTCAGGAAGGCTGCGGCCGTGGGTTCGTGGTCTCGCCGTCACTGCTTGGGGGCAGATTTGGGGGCCTTGAACCCAGCTCTGCTCTGAGGGACAGGGGCAGGAAGGGGCGCCGTGGCACACTTGTGGGCAGGGTGTGGGCGCAGTAGCTGGGGGGAGGGCACAGATGAGTCCATGCACCATCTCTGGTCCCAACTCCGCCTGCCCAGAGAGAGGGCGTGGAGGTGAGCGGGGCGGCCAGAATGCCCACAGCCACAATATCTGCCTGGTTGGATCAGAGGTATCACCGGAAGTGAGAAGGAGATGGATCTGCCGGTCTGACACCCAGGGAGAGGACGAACTCCTTGCGGCTGACTAAGTACCTGCTGAGTCGGCCTATCTTCTGAAGCTGGGAGGTTAGGATGATCGCCCCCATTCCCAGATGGAGAAACTGAGGCGCTGGGACCCCCGGGTCCCAGTTCTTGCCTCACACACAGCCAGGTCTCTGGCTCTGGCCCAGGGGAGCACCGGGGTGGGGAGGGCGTGGGCTGAACGGGGGCTCATCACTCTCACTGGCACCGGCCGAGGCCGGAGGCGTCTGGAGGTAAATATAAGGGCCTGTTTAGATTAAGCTCCATTAATAGCAGGAAGCTTCTCCTGGACGCCTGCCCTCTTCCTGGAGGCCTGCCGCCCGAGGCGGGT
>NW_007259801.1:1043889-1071116 GCF_000164805.1 Carlito syrichta
GAGGTGGGCGCCCCCGCCCTCACGGCCTGGCTTGGCGGCCCTCAGGTCTTCACACACGGCCCCTCCCCCTCCCTCTGCAGCCCAGGCCTCTCTGCTCCCCCACCCCCTCCAGGCCTGGGCCGGTCACCGCCCACATCCGCCCACCCTCTGGGGCTGGCCCTCACCTGAGGCGCCTGGGTTCCCAATTCACAGAGGAGAAAACTGAGACCCTGAGAGGTCATGGGAGCAAGCCGAGGTTCCCAGGTCCCAGAAAAAAGAGCTGGAACTCCCCACCCAGATCTGCCGAATCCAAGGTCAAAGACACAGCCGCCTCCTGATTGCGCCCCCAGCAACCCAGTCACCTCAGTGTTGCAAGGACCCTCTGGCTGTGGAGGGAGGGGCCTGGGGCAGGAGGGAGAGGGGGAGGTAAGAAGGAAAAGGGAGAGAGAAGGGGAAGGGGATGGAGGGACAGATCTGGGGGTGCGGCTTTGCCCACAAAGCTCCCTTTCCTGCCCCCAGGCGATGCCATGCCGTGCTGTCCCCCCCGGTGGCCCTGCCCCATTTACAGAGCCACCCCGGACCCCAACCAGCGCCAGGACCTCCCTGGGGCCACCTCTCCCCCACACCATGCTCAGGGCGCTGGCACGTCCTCCCTTGGGCATCACTTTCCATTCTGCGTCCCGTCAGCCCCCGCTCCCAGTGTGCAGGTGTGCACCAGGACCATCCTGCTGTGCAGTCCTCAGTCCCCCACCTCCTCCAACCCTGCTCTGGGGGCTGTTCCTCCCACCCCCTCCCAGGACAGGCCACATGCCCCCCGTGTGCCCTCACTGAGCCCTCAGGACCTTGGCACCCCGTTTTGGTCTGGTCCTCTGGGTGAATCTGCCTAACCCTCGGCGGCACGGCATCTTCCAGAACTCAGCTGGAACCCAGTGAGCCCGGCCCTCGATAAGGAGTCCCGAGCTTGGCGGTACAGCTGGGGCAGGGGCTTAGAGCCCACCACCATATGGCCAGCCCTGGTGATACCCAGGAGCAACCTGGAAGGCTTCAATGAGGAGGTGCTCGGTGCCCTTACCTCCTGGCCCTCATGTTGCCTGCCGGGCCTGGGAGGGACTTCTCCCCCAGGGGACTCCCACTGTCCCCAGCTGGGCCTCTCCTTGAGGGTATGCTGGGGGCAAGTGTCCCTCAAACCTGGACAGGCCGGTGATTCACCCTCATTTCACAGATGGGCACCCCATTACCCACTGGGACCACACACCCTGGTCCCCAGTCCAGTTTCACCACTGATTCGCTGATTCTAGGACCCTCCGAGCCTCAGCTTTGCTGTCTGCGAGTAGGTGCCCAACACACAGACCAAGAGTGCTCCTGGGACTGAAACAGCTCCCAGCTCCCACTCAAGATGGGTCAGCAGAGGTCTGGCGACTCAGGGGTCCCACCAGGTCCTCATGAGACCTCGACTGTGTCCCTGTTCCTCTCTGGGCAGTCTGGTCATCTGTAACCCAGAGCTTTGAACAAGGCCTTGTGCGGTGGCTCACGCCTGTAATCCCAGCACTTTGGGAGGTCTTGGTGGGAGGATTGCTTGAGCCCAAGAATTCAAGACCAGCTTGGGCAACAGAGTGAGCCCCTGACTGAAAACAAACAAACAAAAAAACCCCAAAGGGTTCCCCAGCCCTGGCATGCACGGTGCCCACCTCCTCTGCCCATCACGTCATCGTGGGTGGGCCCTCCGCGTCTGGCTGACACCAGGGCTTCCACGGGAAAGGCTCTCTCTGTGTGTCTAGCCCACCCAAGGCTGTGTCTCTCTGTCCTGCAGTCCCTCAGTCTTCCTGGGGCACCAGCGGGAGGTGTCCTGGACAGAGGGGACTTTGCGGGGCACGGAGTCCTCAATCACACTGCAACCCCGGGGGGCGTCCAGGCACTCCATGCCAAATGGGGCTGGGTGGAGAGGCAGGCCAGAGAGGCTGTCACTTGCCCTGCACTGAGACATTTGGGACCCCACACTGTGGCCCAGAGATGTTGATGCCTCCCTGGTGTAACACAACATCATGGGGCTCCCAGCTATCCAGCCTGCCATCTGACCTTCCCAGTGAGGGCGGACCACCACCTCAGGGCCTCCACCCACCCCAGTGGGCCAAACAGGGGATGCCACGTCACCAACGGGTTTACTACTCTGATGACGTCATGGCATCCCGAGGTTTGGGGAAACCCTCAGTATTTTATATAAAAAGGAGTCCACGGGCATCCACAGTCGCCAAGGATCCCAGGTGGGACAGGCATTGGCCATCAGAGATTGGTGTGCCTGGACCTCTGAGGGCGCTGGGGGTCCCCACCCTCCCTGTGGCCCCCTGGCTCTGCTCACTGGAAGCCCATCCCTCCCAGATGGTAAGGTACACGGTCTTTACATAGGAAAGACTCTGAATTTCATATTTTGCAGACTACTCTGCTTCTTAATTTGGCAAAGGAGCCTTCCACAGGGGGAGGAAGGGGAGCAACATTGAAGCCAAGACCCACCAGATGCTACCCACCCCGGGGCCAGCCTGGGGGGATGGAAGGCATCAGACTCCCTGAGCAGTGGCCTTGGGACCTGTGGCCTTCGAGGGTCTCCCACACCCGTTGACCCCCGTGGGTGCCCCTCCCCATGGCCTGGGGTGAGGTATGGGAGTCTGAATGCCCCAGCCTACACATCCTCTTTAGAACAAAGCCATGGGGCGGGGAGGAGGGGAGAGGGGGGTCTCAGAGCAGCTCCTGGTATTCCGACTCAGGTCACAGAGAGGCAGCCTGGCCCACTCCAGAACAGAGCCAGGCCAGGCAGCCAATGTCCCCCACCTGGGCCCCGCAGTCACACCGGCAACTCCAGTCTTGAGCGAGTTGACGCGTCTTCCCTGGGCCTCAGCACATCCTCTTCTGTCAAGGGGGATATTGGACCCACTCCACCTTAAGGTGAGGTTGTGAAAATTTGATATGAATGTACGTGTCTGTGTGTGTATTCATGTATACGTGCATGCCTGTGTGCCTGTGAGTCCGTGTGTGTGTGTGTGTGTGCGCGCGTGCGCACGCGTCAGTCTGCTTTCGGCTGCTCTAGCAAAACACCACAAACTGGGTAATTTACAATGGACAGAAAAGCACTGGCCCAGGGCCATAGCAGTGTGTGTGTGTGCGTGTGTGTGTGTGTGTGTGTGTGTGTGTGTGTGTGTGTACACATGTGTAAATTTGTGAAGGTGATCCTTCTGCCTCAGTCTTCCAAGTAGCTGGAATTACAGGCACACACCCCCACGTCCAGCTAATGTTTTGAATTATTGTAGAGATGAGGGCTTGCCAAGTAACCCAGGCCGGTCTCGAACCCGTAGGCTCGGGCGATCCTCTCACCAGGGCCTCCCAAAGTGCTGGGATTATAGGTGTGGGTCACCACGCTCGGCCCCAAAACATTGTTATGTGGAGCATGGCTGAATATATCTGTGTGTATGTGTGTGAGCCTATGTATGTGTGTATATGTGTGTCTATGTATGTATGTGTGTGTATTGTATGTGTGTCTGTGTGTATATATGTGAGTCTGTGTATCAGCCCATGGTTTTCATCACTCAATAATTAGGGATTGACTGGGTGCAGTGGCTCATGCCTATAATCCTAGTACTTTGGGAAGCTGAGGCAGCAGGATTGCTTGAGGCTAGTTCAAGGCCAGCCTGGGCAATAGAGTGAGATCCCATCTCTAATTAAAAAAAAAATTATATATATAAGCCGGGCTCGGTGGCTCAGCCTGTAATCCCGCACCTTTGGGAGGCTGAGGTGAGTGGATTGCCTGAGCCCACGGGTTCGAGACCCGCCTGGGCAGCAAGACCTCACCTCTACAATAAATCAAAAAATCAGCCGGACATGGTAGCGCATGCCTATAATTCTGGCAACTTGGAAGGCTGAGGCAGAAGGATCACCGGTGCCCAGCAGGTCGAGGCTGTGGTGCCCGGGAGCAGCCACTGCACTCCAGTCTGGGCAAGAGAGTGAGACTCCAACTCAAAAAAAAAAAAAAAAAATTATACATATAATATAATAATTAGGGAGTAAACCAAGCTAACGAAGGGAATGGGGCTGCCCCCAGGAAGGTCCCAGTACATTCATTCATTCGTTTACAAATTCATCCTCTCAACAGAGCTTCCCAACTGTGCCAGGTTAATTTGAGGGTCTTGCGCCCAACAGGACATCTGTCCCCAACCCTCCAAACACACAGGCACTGCAGTCACAGTGACTGCAACCTCTTCATCCGAGCTCATTCCCCCAGGTTCAGCCCTCACTTCTCTGGGCTTCCCCCTGGAACCTGCACACACATGAGGGGCGGAACTGAGGGGGCACATCCTGGGCTCCTGCCTGGGTGAGCCCCTCCAGCTGGCCCCAGCCCCTCCAGCTGATCCGCGGAGAAGGCCAGTTGGGGGGAGGCGTCTTGGCCTGAGGCCACCAGGTGGCGCTGCTGGCCTGAGAGAGGCGGCGAGGCACCAGGACCCTCGGGTCTTCCTCAGCCACCTGACCTTTGGGGGACAGCCCCAGTGCTGGGCAATCCGGGAAGACAGCTCAGAGGAGCTGTGGCTTCCTGACCTGCCTGGGAGGACAGTGGCACCGAGTCAGGAAGAGCCAGGCCTTTGAACGGGACCATCTTCGAGACAGCCGCTCCCTCTAGGTCTCTTTCCCCACCCGCCCGGGGGGAGGGGCTTGGGCGAAGAATTGCAGGCTCAGGAGAATGTCCGCCTCTGCTCTCCCCATCCCTGAGTGGCCTGTGTGGGTTCCTCCAGCTCTAACCCCAGGAGGAGAAAGGACATCTTCACCTGCCCCAGGCCGGGCCCCGCACTCGCCGCAGAGTGTGCCCACTGGTGGGCACCCGATGCTGCAGCAGAGGGGCCCAGTTTCCATGCCCACCTTGTCTAGGCCTCTCCTCTCTCCCCGGGGAGGAAAACAGAAGCTGGCCAGTGACCACAGGGGCAGGGAAGGGGTGCTTGTGATGGTGCACTCAAGGAGGACTTCCAGGAGGAGACGGTCTCCCAGGAGGCTCCTGGAGGTGGAGCGGGAATCAACCACGTGAAGGGTGAAGGGACCAGCCCTGCAGGCAGAGGGCACAGCGAGAGGAGGTGTCAGAGGTGAGAGGATGTGAGGCCTTTGAGGAAGGGGCATGGATGCCCATGGGTGTGGGACAGGCCCCCAGGACAGCCCTGGGTAGAGGCTGAGGGTGGCTGGAGGTCTCTTCCTTGGTGGTAACGAGCCAGTCCCTGCTTCAGGACAGTGGCCTGGGCTTCCTCAAGCCCTGTCAGGGGTCTTCGTGGCTCACCTGGGTGTGAACTCCCTGGGGCCCGTGTGTCACAACCACTCACACCTGCGGGTTGGGGGGATGGGAAGTCCAGCAGGGAGGCTGCCGTGTGGGGTTGGGGGCACATGTGCCCACATGTAGCCAGAGCCTGCCAAGCACTCTCTGCACACACACGCAGGCTGGCCCACTCCATCCTCTCGACACCCCACTAGGAAGTGTTCCTTTTTTTTTGAGAAAGCAGGATTTATTGCGAGAACAGAAAAGCTCCCACAGTGGGAGAGGACGTGAAGGGGTTGCCCCCTTTTTTTGAGTTGGGGTCTCACTCTGCCGTCCAGGCTGGCATGCAGAGGTATGATCACGGCTCACTGTAACCTCGAGCTCCTGGGCTCAGGTGATCCTCCCGCCTCAGCCTCCAGAGTAGCTGGGGCTACAGGCAGGCGCCACCACACCCAGCTAATTTTTTTTATTTTTGTAGAGATGAGGTCTCACTATGTTGTACAGGCTGGCCTCAAACTCCTGGGTTCAAGCAATCCTCCTGCCTCGGCCTCCCCAAGTGTCGGAATTACAGGCATGAGCCACCATGTCTGGCCCCAAGTAGGTGTTCATATAACACCCTCTACCCAAGGAGGAGAGCAAATGTTGTCCTCCCTGTTGCGAAGATGAGGAAGGGGATGCTGGGGACAGAAAATGCCCTGCCGGTGTCACCTGGGAGGAGCAGTGGGGCTGGTCCCCCTGTGGGCCATGCTAAGAGGCCTCCTGTCTCCATAACACTTAGGGATGGTGGCTCTGCGGCAGATTGGTGGGGACTTCCAAGACACTGTCTCCTTTCAGATGCACAGGCCGCATTTGCAAGGACTTGAGGGTAGCTGCAAGCCCCCAAGGCCACCCAGAGTCCCCAGGCCAAGAGCCTCATTCACCCTCTGTGAGCCCAGAGAGGCAAGCCCTGAGTCAAGCCCGCTATGTGGGCAGGAGTGAGAAACACACGTGAGGCAGTGCCGTCCTGACAGCGCCTGTGTCGCCAGCCAGAGCGTTGGTGCCTGCCCCAAAGTCAGGCAGTGAGGGAGAGTGGACAGGTATGAGTCACTCAGCGGTCTGTGGCCTCTCAGGTCAGGCCATGGGGACGGCCCCCACCTGTGGGGACAGAGGGAGACAGGATCCAATTGACCCTGGCCAGACAGCTGGGCTGTGACACTGCCTGTGTGTCCTTCTGCCCACCCTGGCCCAGCTGAGGGCGGCCTGGTCTGGGTAGGGAATACACAAGGCCCAGGGCCTGGGTTCCGGGAGGGGCCGGCGAGCACACCCGTCACAGAGCCCCACGGAGCAGGCAGTGTGGCCGCTGGACCCTGAGACCCTCAGGAGCAAGGTCCAGAGCTGAACATGGCAACTTTGTATACCATCCCTCCTCCCGGGCTGAGGCTCCCTGCCAGCTGCCTCCTATCCTTCCTGTTCACTGGTCCACAGGCATGCCACCTGTGCCCAGAGCTGGCTCTGCCTGCAGCCAGACCTTTGCTGGACTCAGGGTAGCCACAGAGATGGAGACACCTCCCGAATCCCAGAACCTTGATCTTTCAAACCTGGATCTGAAACCTCCTTTCCTCATCACCGCAATAGCTCTAGAACCTTCCATCAGTCCAGTCCCTTCTTCCCTTGCTTCATGGCTTTGAGCCCCTCCAAGTCTCTCACACAGGAAGCCTCAGGCCATGATGCTTGCCAAGGACTCCTCAAAGGATGAGAAGTAGGGGACCAGACTGAGGGAAGAAGGTAAGTTGTGTACAGGTGTTCCCTGAAACCTGGGGAAGCCGTGCGGGTCCCTCCAGCACAGATTTCTGGACTCTCCCGGGCTCCCTGTTGAGATGGAGGTGCTCCTGGGAGACCAAGCTGCCCAGGCCTGGGACTCACCATATTGGGGCGGGAGAGGCTGTGACCCCATGGAGGCATACTGGGCCTGAGGAAGAGGGTGAGATGCCATACCCGAGAGCCAGCCCAGGGGGTCAGCAGGGCCACCGGTGCAAGGAAGGAAGACAGGCTGGGCTATCAGATGCTCCACCCACCCCCAGGTCCCACCTGTGTCAGGTGCCAGCCATGCAAGGGACACTCCAGAAAGATCCATGCTTGTGGGGCTGGGATCAAATCCCAGGTCCTGCCCTTAGTTGCTTTGTGACCTCTGAGCAGGTCAGCTCACCTCTGTAAGCCTGTTCCCTCTTTAGGCAAACAGTCAGAATCATGCTGACTTCTCAAGTGGTTGTGATGGAAATGAGGGGAGAGACAGGGCATTCAACCCACCACCACACACAGCCCATCCATCATTCAGCGAGCATTTATGGAGCACCTAGTATGAGCTTTGGAGTGGAATTGGGGAGGTAGTGATGAATCACCACAATCTCCTTCCTCAAGGAGCCCACAGCTCCAAGCCAGTGTGGTGAGATCCTGGCAGAAATGCAAGGTAGGCTCAACTGCCTGCTAGAGAGTTGGGGAAGGTTTGCCAGAGGAGATAACATTTAGCTTTTTTTTTTCCCCCAAATAGTTATTTGTTCTCATGCATTAGCTGAGTTTTAAAGGATGAATAGGAGTTTACATCTGGGAGAAGGAAGCAAAGCCATCTATAACAGTAGGCACAGATGTGGAGATGTGGCCATGTCATGGTCAAAGAGCCTGGCCACTGGCTAAAAGGACCTCAGGAAGTCACTCGCCCTCTCTGATCCTCAGTTTCCTAGTCTATAAATGAGGATAAAAAAGCCCGCCTCCCAAATGAGATCATGATTGTGCGGGGTGAATGCTAATGTTCCCTATTTAATTTTCCATGTGCTTTTTTGAGGCCAGCCAGGGTTATTTCTGTCCACACTTGTCTATTTCCAGGCCCAGAGTCCTCCTTTCCCACAGAGGACAGAGCTGGGCCTGCCCCGGCCCCCCTGCCCGCTCCCAGGCTGTGGTGGATGGACTAGGGGCACTGAGAGCAGCCCCAGGCAGAGCCCGACCCACCCCAGGAAGCCCAGGGCCCAGTGCGAGTCTCCCCAGGGCAGGCCAGTCCAGTCCCAAGCCCCCTCTCCACGTGAGGTGGACCAAGGCCTGCATGAAGTCAGGGGAAGGAGGATAGGTGTGTCCCCCACACAGCAACGCGACCCCATCATTGCCCCCCAGAAACCGCCCTGCTGCTGCATGGCCTGTCCCGACGAGGAGGAGTCTCCCCTTCCCCACAGCCCAGTCCTGATGGGCCCTGAGGCCTCTCCTTGGTCCCCCTGCCTCCCAGCTTCCACCCTCACCCCCGTTCCTGGAAGGCTGACTCAGAGGTATGACACCTGGAAGACCTGGAGAAAGGGAAGGCGTCCCACAAGAGAAGCTGTTTTCTGGTCACCCTGGGCCGTCACAGGAAGGGCCCATGGGGGGATCCGCCCTCCAGCCAGGTTCCCTGCTGCAGCCACGAAACCTGGCACTCTGGGCGGGCTCCCTCACCCTTCTGCCAAGTGCCCGATCCCCAAGACCTCTCTCCCACCCAGAGGTCCTGCGGAGCCCTGCCTCTGTCTGGTGGGCCACGGGATGGGGGTGGCAGGACAGAACAGGACTGCTGAGGCCAGGTACACGGGGGCAGGGGCACATGGGGGTGGGGTGTGGGGCAGGGAAGAACCCGAGGCCTGGAGAGGGCACAGGGCGGAGGCTGGGAGGGAGGAAACCGATGCAGCCAACAACATGCGGGAGGCTCTGGGCAAACAGGTCTCGTCTCCAGGCCTGATCTGGTTAGCTGCCCCCGGCGCTTTCGGGGATGCCAAGGCGGGTCGGCAGAGCCTCACTGATGTCTGTCGTGGGTGGGAGTCAGGGTGGGGGACCCGTATCCAACTCAGAATTCTGCATCGCAGATCCCTTGATCTGACACCTTAGTCTCCTTGTATTTTGAAATCTTAGCATTCGAGAATCTTCAGATCCCAGGGTTCTTGCATTGTAAGACTTGTGAATTCTAGAAATAGGCAGAGGCCGGGTGCGGCTCTGTGGCTCACGCCTCTGTGGCTCACGCCTGTAATCCCAGAGCTTTGGGAGGCCGAGGTGGGAGGATCGCTTGAGCCTAGGAGTTCAAGTCCAGCCTGGACAACATAGTAAGACTCCGACTCTACAAAAAATTTTAAAATTAGCTGGGTGTAGTGGTGCCTGCCTGTCGTCCAAGCTCTATCCAGGAGGCTGAGGCAGGAGGATTGCTTGAGTCCAGGAGTCCCAGTCTGCAATGTGCTATGATTGTACCACTGCACTCCAGCCTAGGCAACAGAATAAGACAAGAAAGAAAGAGCGACAGAATGAGAGAAAGAAAGAGAGAGAGAAGGAGAGAGGGAGGGAGGAAGGGAGGGAGGAATTAAGGAGGGTAGGTCACTTGTAGAATGTCCTATGTGCTCACACCGCCTAGAAGAACCTTATGGTGAGCCCCCAGCTGACCCTTCCCCAGCACTCAGCCCAGGGACCAGCCTCAACCCTCCCCTTCCAGCCAACCTCACCTGCTGCCCAACCTGCCATGCCTCCTATCTCCCCTCCCAGACAACCCAAAGCTGCCACCTCCTCCAGGAGGTCTGTCCAATCTTCCCAGCCCAGCCTGACTCTTGGGGGCCGGGCTCACCTGGGGACCAAGTCATGGTGCCAGTCTCCAGGGGAGGGCAGGCTTGGAGCAGAGAGAGTTGTGGACCCGACAAAAAGGAGCTCAAACCCCAGCTCCAGTTCCAAGGGCTCTGGGCAGATCACATCACCTGTCCACTTCGGTGCCCTTACCTGAGTATTCACAATGGCCAAAAGGTGGGAACAGCCCAAATGTCCATCAACAGATGAACAGATAACAACTTGACAATGGATTATGACTCAGCCATGAAAAGGAATGAACACCGACACAGGCCTCAGTGTGGATGAACCTTAAAAACTTCACTCTGAGTGAAAGTCTGGCAGAGAGGCCACATGTTATGTGGCTCCTCTCCTAGGAGATATCCAGAACAGGTAAATCCAGAGGTAGAATGCAGATCGGTGATTGGCAGGGCTAAGGGGATGGGAAAAAGGGGGGGACTGCTTTTTGGAATGATGGAAATGTTCCAGAACTAGATAGAGATGGTGGTTGCACAACATTGTCAATGTACTAAATGTCACTGAATTGCTGACTTTAAAATAATTCGTGTTAGCCGGGCTCGGTGGCTCAGCCTATAATCTCAGCGCTTTGGGAGGCCAAGGTGAGTGGATAGCCTGAGCCCGCAGGTTCAAGACCCGCCTGGGCAACTTGGCAAGACCTCATCTCTACAGTAAGTCAAAAATTAGCCAGGCGTGGTAGTGCGCGCCTGTAGTTTCAGCTATTTGGAAGGTTGAGGCAGAAGGATCGCCGGAGCCCAGCAGGTCGAGGCTGCAGTGGCCGGGAGCAGTCACTGCACTTCAGTCTGGGTGACAGAGTGAGACTCCAACTCAAAAAATAAAATAAAATAATTCATGTTGCTGAGTGCAGTGGCTCACGCCTGTAATCCCAGCACCTTGGGAGGCCGAAACAAGAGATTTCCTGAGTCCAGGGGTTCAAGACCAACCTGGGCAACTTGGCGAGACCTCATCTCTAAAATAAATAAAAAATCAGCTGGGTGTGGTGGCGCACACCTGAACTTCCAGCTACTTGGAAGCCTGAGGCAGAAGGATTACCTGAGTCCAGTAGATTCAGGCTGTGGTGGCCATGAGCATGCCACTACACTCCAGCATGGGCGACAGAGTGAGACTCCAACTCAAACAAAAAAAAACTTCATGTTATTTGATGTGAATCTCACTTTGAGTTTTTAAACAGACAAGCAAAAACTCCTTGTCCTCCAAGGACTCAGCCGCACCAGCCACTCAAATAAATTAATGTTCCCATCTCCGCTGACTCACGGATGAGCACATCCATCCGGCTCCTGCCAATGGCCGCCCGTGCCTGGTCCCACCAGGGAATGGCGCCATGAGCCCAAGAAGCTGCCAGCTCCCCCAACTCCCCGCCCACCCCCTGTGCCAAGTCCAGAACCCCCTGCCTTGGCACTGTTCCTCATAGAGTCCAGGGTCTTTCATTCTGTGCCATCGAGGATCTTGTTTGAACCCTACGTGGAGGCAGGGACCCCTGGCCTCATCTTACAGATGAGGAAACTCAAGGAGGGGAAAAGCCAAGTTCCCTCCCAGCTCTGACACTGTAGGAGCCAGGTCCAGCCAATAGCCTGGAGAGTGCAGGTGCCTTAGGCTAACCTTCCAACCCCTTCACCCACCTCCTCTCCCTCCCCCTCCTGTCCCTCCCTCACCTCCATGCATACTTCAGCAGGGAGGCTTCAGCTCAGATTTCTGGGTCTGGGGCAACCTGAAAGACTAGTATGGCTTCTCATCTTGGAACAGCCAGGAGAGAGCAAGCCAAGAGACCCTGTGGCCCACACAGGTCTTTTCACGGAATGGAAGACTGAGGCCCATAGAGACAGGGCAAGACTCTCCCCAGCCCTGGACGGTGCCTTGACCCCTTTGTCCCCAGTCCCCGACAGACCTTTGGCTGGGCAGGCCTGGGTCTGCAGCCCCCATGGACCTGGTAGGGCCAGCCTGTGGGCCAGGGCATGGAGGTGTCCGGGTTCGACTGTGTTTAGTAGGAAGAGGGGCTCCATATAGAATGTGTGGGTGCAGGAGGGAGTCAGCCAGCCTGCTGCTCAGATGCTATTCTTGACTGGGACCACACTGAGCCTCTGTTTCCTCCTCTGTCAAATGGGGGGAATTGTCTTTCCACACCCAACTCAGTCTGGGAGAGGAACAAACAGCCATCATTGCCCTTGGCTGGAGCCCACCCGTATTAGGAGCCTGCACCCAGCCAGGAAGCCCGACGGGGATGGAATTCAGCGCTGACTGTCCCAAAACCCACCTGAGATGTGGTAGGGGGAAGGCCACACCACTCGGGCCACCCTAGCCTGGGCTCAGGGACTCTGCCTGCTGGTTACTCTCTGGGTCTTCTGGAACATTTTGGAGACTAAAAACTGTATTTGAAAAATTAGGCCGCATGGTGGTTCACACCTATAATTCCAGCACTCTAGAAGGATCACTTGAGCCCAGGAGCTCAAGACCAATCTAGGCAACAGAGCGAGAACTTGTCTCTAAAAAAAAAAAAAGAAATCAAAAAATTAGCTGGGCACAGTGGCATGCACCTGTAGTCCCAGCTACTCAGGAGGCTAAGGCAAGAGGATCACCTGAGCCCAGGAGGTTGAGGCTGCAATGAGCCATGATTGTGCCACTGCACTCCTGCCTGGGCAACAGAGTGAGATCCCTGACTCAAAAAAAATTATATTCTATGCAAATCTTTTTAGGTTATGCTCTCATTTTTAACAACATTTAAGATCTATAATAGTACCACGTCTATGAATATCTGGCAGTGTTATTTTCAGCAAACATCTTCGAATGGTTGCTTTTCGAATTAAAAACTCCTGAACATTCAGCAGAGGAAGTGGGACAAAACAGAGAGGGCAGGGAGGGGTGTCTCCCTCCTAATCAAGGTGTGATTAAGGACACAACAGCATTTACAAACAGAAGAGTGGACAAACCGGGAGAGGGAGAGTCTGTGATGTTATCGCCTCCTGAGATGGTAATTAAGGATCTCACCATTGTTCACAGCTCTGAGGGTGCTCTTTATCTCAAATTCCTCTCACCTCTGCTCTGCCCAGGCAAGCCTTTCTGGGAAAGGACTTGGGGTGGGGGGCTGTTTTCTAGTTTACAGAGGAAGTCAAGAGGCACTAGGGCGCATGGGGCCTCCTGCCGTAGGGCCAAGGACCACTACAGATGTTTTGGATTGAGAATGCCTACTCTCCAGTTAAGCACTATCCTCCATTTAAAAAATAGAAGTCAGCTGGTGTAGTGTCTCATGCCTGTAATCCAAGCATTTTAGGGAGGCCCAGGTGAGAGGATTGCTTGAAACTAGGAGTTCGAAACCAACCTAGACAACATAGCAAGACCTCATCTCTACAAAAAATAGAAAAATTAGCCAGGCATGGTGGCACATGCCTCTAGTTCCAGCTACTCAGGAGGTTGAAGCAGGAGGATTACCTAAGCCAAAGAGGCCCAGGCTGCAGTAAATCAGGATTGTGCCACTGCACTCCAGCCTGGGAGACCCCGACTCCTCCCGGGAGTATTCCCAGGAGGATCACAGAAGACCCCCATCACCCTTGAATATCATCATGAAGTCCAAGAGGGCTGAGGCTGGAGCCCCAGTAGAAGGAATTGGCCTTGATCAGGCTATAGCCACAGAGTGGAGCCAAACCCAGGACACTTTCCTTTTCCATCACACTGGGCTGCCTCTGCTTTGTGGCATGGGATGAACTGGGTACCCATGATGGGATCAACTTGCTCCCTGCAGAAAGGGGGTGGGTCTCAGGGATATATGTTGGAGTCCACCACCTGCAGCAGGGATTTAGGCCCTTCCATGCCTGGCTGGGGTCAGCCCAGGAGGGGATGGGGGTGCCCACCTAATGCATTTCCTCCTGATCCCCACCCCCAGTTGTATTCCAATCACTTCCTGCATCTGCCCCAGAACTTTGCACCTGCTGTTCCCTCTGCCTCGAATACCCTTCCACTGGAGAACTCTTACTCATCCTTCAGGTCACAGCTGGGCCATGATGTTGCCTGGGAAACTTTCTCCAACGGGGCCTCCCCGAGCAAAGGTGGCCTCTGGACCCCAAGCTCCCGTGGCACGTTGTCCTCAACTCCCTGACAATTTTGACTCTGCTGGATGGTTATCATCCAAGCTCACACCCACCCTTCCTCAGGCCCCATGGGCTCCATCAGTGCAGGAACTACCTCTATTATGCTTCCCTCCCTCCCCTGCACCCGATCCAGGGCCCCCGCACAGAGGAGCCGCGCAATAAAGGCTTGGAGACCAAATGTGGATGTCACCGGTTGGGATCCCGGGAGGAAGTGAGACAGGCAGGGGGTTGGGGTCAAGATGGGGACAGGAAGGACACCATTCACATGGTGAAATGTGTCATCCACACAAGATCCCTAGGCTATAGATGAGGGCTATAGCCCAGGCTATAGATGGGGGATACTGAGGCTCAGAGAGGCAAGAGAACCTGCTCAAATTCCTGGTACCCGGGGTTGAGGGGGGAACACAACATCAATAAGAGTACCTGATCTTGGCCAGACTCAGTGGCTCAGTCTGTAATCCCAGCACTTTGGGAGGCCGAGGTGAGTGGATTGCCTGAGTCCACGGGTTCCAGACCTGCCCGGGGAACTTGGCGAGACCTCGTCTCTACAATAAATCAAAAATTAGCCGGGTGCGGTAGCACGCTCCTATAGTTCCAGCTACTTGGAAGGCTGAGGCAAAAGGATCTCCAGAGCCCAGCAGCTCGAGGCTGCAGTGGCCGGGAGCGTGCCACTGAACTCCAGCCTGGGCAACAGAGTGAGACTTCAACTCAAAAAAAAAAAAAAGAGTACTGATCTCAAACCAGGCGAAGTGGGGACCAAAGGGAGGCCCAAATTTTACCAGTATGATGTCTATTTATATATCTGATCCTGAATTGTACACCACATCTTTAAAATAAAATATATATTAAAAAAAAGAAAGTCGCCGGACTCGGTGGCTCAGCCTGTAATCCCGCGCCTTTGGGAGGCTGAGGTGAGTGGATTGCCTGAGCCCACGGGTTCAAGACCCGCCTGGGCAGCAAGACCTCATCTCTACAATAAATCAAAAAATCAGCCAGGCTTGGTAGCGCGCACCTGTAATTCTGGCTACTCGGAAGGCTGAGGTGGAAAGATCACTGGAGCCCAGCAGGTTGAGGCTGCGGTGGCCAGGAGTGGCCACTGCACTCCAGCCTGGGTGACAGAGTGAGACTCCAACTCAAAAAAAAAAAAAAAAAGAAAAGAAAGTCCTGGTGCCCACCAGGTACCGGGAGTCAAGCCGACCGTGGATTCCTGCATGCCTCACACACTCCCCTGATCTCACTCCCAAAGCCAAGCTGAGGACAAACTGGACTCATACCTTGGCCAAGGATCATTATTCCCCATCACGCACCTAGCCAGAAGTGGGCCTGAGCACTCAGGAACACATGTGCACATGGGCATATGTGGCATACCTGCACTCTTCCTGGTCCCCCGTACAGGCTCTCAGCTGTGTCTGTCTGCCCATGTCCTGGCCCAGGTGTATGCAGAGAGGTGGAGCTGGGGAGGAAGCCTGGAGGATTTGCAGATCAGGCTGGGTCAGAGTCAGGGCCATGGGCAAGATGGTTGACAGACCAGAGAGGGCTCAGGCTTTGAGCGGGAACTTGTGTTGTAATCTTGTGTTCAGATTCTTGTCAACAGCAGGTTAAAAACATGGCCGAGAGGACGACACCCAAAGTGTGACTGACCCTGCTCCTCCAGGTCCCAGGTAGGGCGCACCTGTGGGGGCGAAGATCTGGCTTCTAGTCCAACATGAGCCAGCTGAAGGTGATTAGGACTCCTCACCACAGAGAGTTCCCTGATCTCAGTCATTTACTGAGCACTCACCCTGTACACACATGAAGCCCTGACCCTGGTCACACACTGAGCCCTGATCCTTGCCACATACGGAGCCCTGATCCTGGTCACACTGAGTACACACTGCAGGTGTGTCACACACGGAGTCCTGCTCTCAATTGTCATCTGAGTCCTTACCCAGGTCACATTTGGAGCCCTGCCTCTGCCCACCATCTCATCTGGGGGCCTTTGTTCGGGCAGACAGTGCTCAAGGGGTCCTTGAGCTGGGGTTCTAGTTCATGACCTCTTGGCCCCAACTCCTGCCCTTGAGGATGCCAGAGCTACATCCCCTGTCCGGAAGCTGGCCCAACCCTGGAACCCGATCCTGCTGGTCAGAGGGTGTTCTCGGGGTCCCATAGCATCCTGGGCTTCCTGGGGGCTGTTCTACATGTTCTGGACAGAGCCTGGCACTGGGTGAAGAGCTGCATCACGTCGGCCTCCCCAGCACCGACAGGAGATTGGGTCAAGAGGGTCTGAGAGTCGAGGGAAATCATTTACCCCCAGAATATTCCCTGTGCTCTTACTGTTCGCTGGAATCTGAAAGGCATCCAGGCTCGAGGGAGAGACAGGCACCCAGACCTGTTGCCTGCCTGCCAGTGCTGTCATTCCCAGGCTGCAGCCTGCAGAAGGGGTGCCGGCCACGTGTGGGGTACTGGGCAACAGAGCGGGTTCCGATGTCCTCGGTGTCAGGCAGGCAGAGTGGGTGGAATCCATGCAGGCAGAAGCACAGAGACAAGCAGGAGACCCCAACAGTCCCTGGGAGGCTGGAGCCTCCTAACAGCAATAGGAGGGCCAGGGTCACCTGAGGCATGAAGGTCAGAGAGGCCCTGGATAGGCCAACAGTGAGGCTGGGACCAGAAGGAGCCAGGCAACCCAGCATGGTTGATTGTGGGGACCAGGGCTGGGTGGGGAAGGGGGAAAGGGCCTGAGTTGGGCCCTGGGCCTCTGGCTGGGAGGCCAGGAGGATGGTGGAGATGGACAACCAGTGGGTGTGCATGCCTGAGCTCCCCCCCACACACACAACATGTGTTTGCACCATTGGCCCCCCAGGACATATGCTTCCCCCACTGCCATCCTCACTTCCCTTCTCTGCCACCCTGCTGGGACATCTCCTCCCAGGGCTCCCACCCCCGGGCCCTTGCTTCACCTGTTCCCTCTGCCTTTGCCCATCTAAATTCCCCCAACTTCCCAGCCCTTCTCCTCCAGGAAGTCCTTCCTGCTTACTTCTGCCAACCCAGGGCTCCCAGTTTTGGTGGAGGCTGTTGTGCAGTGATTTCCCTCCTCCCTCAGCACCCACTGCAGCCAGGCCTGCCCTAGGCCCTGGGGATCTGGGGCATGAGGCATATGACACTCGGGCGACAGGTGGCATCCTACCACACATCTAACCCTCACACACCTGGGGGTGGGCGTTAGCATGGTACTGCTATGCAATGAGGAAACTGAGGCAGGAGGCTAAGAAACTTACCCTAGGTCACAGAAAAAACTTTCGTATCTGAGAAAGACCAGAGGCTCCCCCATGCCCCTGTAGACTTCTTTGGAGAGGGGTTGGTGGCCTCCCTCATGGAATCTGGGCAGTTCATGGCCTGCCTGGGGTCTCACCTGCCTGCCCTCTCTGTGGGTCCCCTGCACCCCCCAGATCTTTTTCTAGCCCCTTCTCTCCTACCTTTTGCTGGCCTCTCCCCTGCCTGCTTGTCTCCCCTCCCCCCACACCTGTCCATCTTGAATGTAAAGACATGACCTTGCTTTCCACCGACCCGAGTCCCATCTGTTCACTCCCAGGCTCCATTTCTACTTAACCAGGTTTCTTCCTAGGTAAGTTACTGGGAACAACGGGGGGATTGATCTGGCTTTTCTTCCTTTGTCAAGTGCTGTCCATCTAATCTCTGCAGTGGCCTCTGGCCATCATTCAGGGCACCGGGCTGGCTTCCCCCACCAACCGACCCCTCTCTGGTTCCAGTCCCTCTGGCTGTCTTGCCGGCAGGCCTAAGACCCCTTCCCACCTCCTTTCTCACCTACTCACTCCTTGACCTCTACATGTCCAGTTGAGAGATCACGTCCTTGGGGCAGTCATCCTGGCCGCCCCTACCGTGTTAGAATCCCTCTCAGCGGCCCTCTCGAACCTCGAGCTCATCCTGCAAAGGACCTATAACAAGTTCCTTCACTAAGAAACGTGCAGCCAGGCATGGGCTTATGCCTGTCACCCATCACCCCGGGAGGTCAAGGCGAGAGGATCACCTGAGCCCAGGAGTTGGAGACCAGCCTGGGCAACATAACAAGACCTCATCACCATAAAAAATTCTCAAGGCCAGATTCGGTGGCTCAAACTGTAATCCCAGCGCTTTGGGAGGCTGAGGCGAGTGAATTGCCTGAGCTCGCAGGTTCAAGACCAGCCTGGGTAACTTGGTGAGACCTCGTCTCTACAATTAATTAATTAATAAGCCAGGTGTAGTAGTAGGTGACTGTAGTTCCAGTTACTTGGAAGGCTGAGGTGGAAGGATCGCCGGAGCCCAGCAGGTGAACACTCGGTGGCTGTTGGCATGTCACTGCACTCCAGCTGGGAGACAGAGTGAGACTCCAACTCAAAAAAAAAAAAAAAATTAGCCAGGGCTGGGTGCAGCTATAATCCCAGCGCTTGGGAGGTGAAGATGAAAGGACTGCCCGAGCCCACAGGTTTGAGACCAGCCTGGGCAACTTGGTGAGACCTCATCTCGACAATAAATCAAAAAGTTAGTTGGGCATGGTGATGCATGCCTGTAGTTCCAGGTACTTGAAAGACTGAGGCGGAAGGACAGCCTGAGCCCAGCAGGTCGAGGCTGCGGTAGCTGTGAGCAGTATGCCACTGAACTCCAGTCTGGGCAACAGAGTGAGACTTCAACTCAAAAAGAAAAAAAAAATTAGCCAGGTGTGATGACACGGACCTGCGTCCCAGCTACTCAGGAGGCAGAGGCAGAAAGCTAGCCTGAACTCAGGAGGTCGAGGCTGCAGTGAACCAGGATCATGCCACTTCTCTCCAGCCTGGGTGACAGTTTGAGACTCCAACTCAAAAAAAAAAAAAAATTGCCAGTGAATAAATAAACGTCTAATGATCTGAGTAGCTCCCATTCCTCTGTGACACTGAAGACTCCACCAGGGCAGATACCAGCATGAAGTCTCACACCCACCATGCAGTTAGTGCTCACATATTGAAGCTGAGTAAGTGAATGAATGAATGGACATATGATAAGTGCTGGGTCCGAGGCAAGCAGAAAGCGCAGTGTCCCTGTCCCTCCTCCTGGTTCTTCCAACATTGGAGGAGGGGGTGTTCAGGAAAGGTTTTAGGGAGGGAGGTGCCCAGGCCCAAGCAGAGCGTGAACACAAAGAACTAAGCCTGGGAAGAAGCGGGATGGGGCAGGGTGTTCCAGTCAGAGGGAACATCGTCTGCAAAGGATACAGAGGAGAGAGCACGGGGTGCTTGGGCGACCACAGGTCCTTCACTGGGAATCGAGATGTGAGCCAGACACAGACAGAAGGGCAGCAGGGAACTCAGAAAGGGCCAGGCCAGACTCCCAGGTGAGCACAGCTTCTTACCATCCAGGGAGCCCAATCGCATGCCCTTCTCTCTATCTCCCTTGCAGAGTGCCAGCGCCTGGAGCAGGTTACCACCGATGGGAAGGAGTTGGCAGAAGGTGCCCTTCGGGGGCCCTGGAGCTGGTTTCTACCTGCACATTTACCCTCTCACACTCAAGTTCTGGGGGACCCTGACTGCCAGAGTCACTTGTACAGCTGTGCAGGTTGTGGTCCACAGTGAGGCTTGTAAATCACACTCACACTTAACTCACCAACCCTCACTCCTGGCGCGGGATGACATCTGTCTGCATGTTTTCCCCCAGAACGAACAGCTGCAAAATTACAGGGAACGGAAACAACCAAAGCTTATTTCTTGAGCATGCAAAGCCCGCCATGGGCCCGGGCAGCTGACTTTCATGCAGGAACCCGGATGTGCAGGCTGCTGCCATGTCAACAGGAGTTCCCCTACTCAGTCTCCAGAGGGGAATGGGGGCGCAAGTGCCTCACACTGCAGGCAGCTCAACGTGCAGCCTGGAAGTAGCCTGAAGTACTTCTGCTTGCAACCCATTGGCCAGAACCAGTCATGTGACCTAGCCCAAGTGCAAGGGGCAGGGAGGAGGTAGGGTCATAGGAGTGGGATAGGGGGATGACTAAGAAATGCAATTCTTGCCGGGCTCGGTGGCTCAGCCTGTCATCCCGCGCCTTTGGGAGGCTGAGGTGAGCGGATTGCCTGAGCCCGTGGGTTCGAGACCCGCCTGGACAGCGAGACCTCATCTCTACAATAAATCAAAAAATCAGCCGGGTGTGGTAGCGCATGCCTGTAATTCCAGCTACTTGGAAGGCTGAGGTGGAAGGATTACCTGAGCCCAGCAGGTTGAGGCCTGGGTGGCAGAGTGAGACTCCAACTCAAAAAAAAAAGAAATGCAATTCTTCTGGACCTAGAAAAGAGGAGAGCTGGGCAGGAGTCTGCTTTGAGGGGCCAGCCCAGGTGCCAAGCCCAAGGGAGGGCATCTGTCCAGAGGAGGTGACTTTTTCTAATTCACAAGGAGGGGCGGAAAGCCCAGAGGCGGGTCCTGACACAACTGCCCCGATGCCCAGGGCCACCCGTCAGCCCTCCCACTCCCTGCTGTGTCCCCTTACTAGGAGTTGGCATACATACCAGCCCAGCTATTTGTTGTCAAACAAAATAAATAGACTCCAGGCTCTAGCAGGATCTTCCCATTGGATTCTCACAGCATATCTGAAAACTATATCTTAGTATCCCATTTGATAAGAGGACACTGAGGCTCAGAGAAATGAAGTAACCTGCTCAGGGACACACAGTCCATTGTGGCAGAGCAGAGCTTGAATCCAGGATGTGGGACTCAAAATCAGCTTCTCTTCCCTTTATCTCATCTGCCCGGCCAACTGCCTACAGGGACCCATGGGTCCCACCCGGACTAGGGCTGGGGGCTCTAACGATGATAAGGAGGCTGGCACGGTGGCTCATGCCTATAATCCCGGCCCTTCGGGAAGCCGAGGTGGGAGAATCGCTTGAGCCCAGGAGTTTGAGACCAGCAACACAGCGAGACCTCATCTCTACAGAATAATCAAAAAGTTAGCCAGGCATGACCGTACACGCCTGTGGTCCCAGCTACTCAGGAGGCTGAGGCGAGAGGATCAGGAGTTTGAGGCTGTGGTGAACCGTGATCATGCCACTGCACTCCAGCCTGGGCAACAGAGTGAGACCCCAACTCAAAATAAAAGAGAATAAAATAAGGATGATCAGGTGCTCCCTGCCCCATCATCACATAGGCAAGCTTTCTATCCTGCTTCTGCCACAACTTGGTGACCTTAGGCAGCTTACCTAACCTCTCTGAGCTGCTGTTTCTTTGTCTGTAAATGGGTTCCTAGGATTTATTTCCTGCATACACAGAATGAAAACACACACACACACACACACACACAGAGCTCAGGACAAAACCTACCACACAGGACACCCTTAATAGATGTCAGCCGCCAGCAACAGCTCATGTGTGTCTCCTTCACACTGGATTTCTAGGAGAGTTATAGGATCCAAGCAGCGAGACCCCAGTGGTGGGTCGCAGGCACTGCGGCAGCATTCAGGGATAAAGACCCCCCAAAAGGCCCTTGAGGCCCAGGTCGTGTCCCCTCACCTCCTGGCAGGTCACTGGGAAGCTGGTTAAAGGATTAGCGGGCCCTCTGGATGGACTCCCTCTTGTCATCCATTTTTACCAGAATTAAGCTTCCCCTCCACTCAGGGAATTGATGACAAGCTCTCATTTCGGCTTGGGTTTGGCCTGGCCATCTCCCAGCACTCTGTACTGTTCTGTGTCCCCTCAATGCCTCTGCCCAGACTTTGGCCACTGTGTCCGAGTCACTGCAAAGATTCCCCATTTCCACAGAGTCCTGACGCTCAGACCACAACAGGTGCCAGCCCAGTGCCCACCTCTGGTCCCACCCTCTCTCAGATCCCCCTCTTTCCTCCCCATACCCAATCAGGCCCCCTCAGGCCCTTGGCCACACAGCCCTAGAGCGTGGATCCAGGACCCAGACCCTGAAGGCCAGGTACCGTTTCCCCAGTTATAGCTGGGAAATGAGGGTCAGTGGTGAGGCAGGAGCTCCTGCCACCTGGGTGCAGGAGCAAAGTCCCCCAGGGTTCCTTCCCCTTACCTGGGCACCCAGCTGTCCCACTGTGGCCACACCCAGCAGCAGCTGGGTCTCAGGAGGCTTGGCCGGAGCCCCATCTTGGGTTCAAGGGCTGTTTGTGTAGACTGAGCAAACACCATTCTATTGAGTGGTACATTCATTCCTTCTCCGCCTTCTTTCCCCAAAAAGGCAACAGACAGCTTGGGACGGGGGATGGGGAGAAATCAAGTTAGATATATTTTAAATCGGAAGCAAAAATCCCAGTTCCGGGAGTTGGGGGTGAGGAGAGCAACGGGAAGGTGGACTTGGACACACAGAGACACATCAGGGGTCTGCCAGACTGTAGCCAAGGGACTGTGGAAGGACAGGGGAGCATGAATTCTGGAACTTTCCCCAGAGAGCAAGTCCTGGAGGATACCCCACACGCCTGGTCCCCCTCCACACCTTGTGCCTCTCTCCACGTCTCCAGTTCACACAGCCCAGGTAGAACCTAGGTTGGCTCTTCCCCACCACCATATACCTGTGGGTTAGCAAAGACTGGGGGACAGTCCCACTTCCCCCAGCTTAACTTTCTTTCTTTCTTTCTTTCTTTCTTTCTTTCTTTCTTTCTTTCTTTCTTTCTTTCTTTCTTTCTTTCCTTCCTTCTCTCTCTCCTTTCTTCCTTCCTTTCCTCCTTCTGTCCCTTCCTCCTTTCTTCCTTCTTTCTTCCTTTTTTTTACAGTCTGGGGTCTCACTCTGTCACCCACACTGGAGTGCAGTGGCATGATTGCCACAGCCTTGACCTGCTGGGCTCAGGCAACACTTCTCCCTCAACCTCTCAAGTAACTGGGACTACAGGCACATGCCACCACACCTGGCTTATTTTTAAATTTTATTTTGTTTTATTTTTTGTAGAAATGAGGACTTGCCAAGTTACCCAGGTTGATCTCGAATCCCTGGACTCAAGCAATTCTCTCGCCTCCACCTGCCAAGGTGCTAGTATTGTAGGCATGAGCCACCATGCCCAGGCTTAATTTTCAATTAATAAACAGATTAGAGTAAGGCATATGGAAAGGCCAAAGTCACCTTTATTCTGGAGTCAGTGGATACTGAAGGGAGTGCTCAGGTATATGGCCACACTGGACACCTCTCAGACCCAAGAACAGGGCTTAGGCCCACCTGTCCACCTGAGCCCAGGCTGCCCCGGGGCTGCACCCAGAGCAGCAGCACAGAAGCGGCACCGCCCTCACACAGGCTGGGGTGGAGGGACCAAGTGTGCCAGGATTCCCATCCCTCTGCTATTTGTCCCCTAAAGTAAGCCAGGTATCTCCAGCTGAAGGCAGTCACCATTTTGCATTTGTTATCTGTTTATCTGGTTAGCGTTGCCCTAGACCCTCAGCTCTAGGGTGGCTGGGCTTTGTCTCTTTTGTTACCAACTGTGCCCCTAGGCCTGGCATGATGCCCGGCACATTGCGGGTGCTCAGGAAATGTTTGTGAGAAGACAAGGAAGGGAGGAGGAGGGAGAAGTGGGCACTCCAAGGCCGGGCACAGTGGGCTGGTTGGAGGATCTCGAGGACTTATTCGGAAGGAGGACAGGCAAGGAGCACACACTAGTGAGCTTCCAGGGTAGGGCCGGATGGAAGTCCCAGGAGTGAAGTGTGACCCTGGTGAGAGGAACCCTCACACCAGAATCGAGGAGTGGAGCCTGGAACTTTCCTGGCAAAGTCACAGGTAATGCTCCTCGGGACTGCACACGCACACATATGAGCTCATTGGAGTCTCACCCTGGCGTCATGAGAAAAGCACTCCCCTGCCCTCATTTTTACAGAGAAGCCATTGGAAGCTCAGAGATGAGGCTAGTATATGCTCCTAAACCCATTCTCTGCTGCTGAGGCCTGGGCTGAGGGCCTTCTGTGTGTTCCCTGAGAGCTCCAGCTCTCTTGCAGGGGTAATTCTGGCATGCCCCTAGACCCAGGGCTGTGGGGACTCCCTCTGGGGCCCCAGGTACAGGGTGCTGGCCCTCCCTGCCCCAGAGGTCCTCGCCTCCTGCAGCTGCTGGGGGCCGCCCTGGCTGAGCGCCCACCAAGCGTGTGAAGTGCTTCCCGAGGGAGTCCCCGGGGAAGCCCCAGCCAGACGCCTGCTGTCAAGGAGGGGGCCTTCCTTCCGGGCTCATCGCCTGGGCCTCCGGGGTCACCCTTGGGTCACCCTCCAGCTGGGACAGGAAGCCTGATATTAGTCTGGAGTGGGGGGTAGGGAGAGGCTGGGAGGCTGACCCAGCGATGGGGACACCAGCTGCCTGGGCTGACACCAGAAGAGTCAGGAATGAGGCCGGGGCAACTCTGGGATCTGCCCACCAGAGACTCTGCAGGGCCCTCACCTCCTGTGCAAGCTGGGACGTCCTGCCTGCGTGTCCCACATGGGCTGCCATCTGAGGGGCAAGCCCAGCACCCCGCCACAGCTCCAGGTCAGTCACTTTCATTCCTCCCCTGGAAAATGGCCTCCCACTGGCCTCCCTGACTCTACTCCAACCCGACATCCCCATCTGTGTTATCCAAGACTGCAGCCACTGGTGTCTTCTGAGCACTTAAGACACAGCTAGTTCAAACTGAGATGTGTGGTAAGTATAAAATATGTACCCCACTTCGAAGACCTAGTATGAGAAAGATAACATGAAATATCTCATTCATGATTTGTCACATTAGGCTGGACATGGTGGCTCAGTTCTGTAATCTCAGCACTTTGGGAGGCTGAGGAGAATCACTTGAGCCCAGAAGTTGGAGACCAGCCTGGGCCACATAGCAAGACCCCATCTCTACAAAACTTTTTTTTGAAATGTGGTATATGAATGGCATGTTGAGATAATATTATGGATATACTAGATTCCATAAAAAATATTATTAAAATAGATTGTGCTGGGCATGATGGCTCATGTTTGTAATCCCAGTACTTTGGGAGACCAAGGCAAGAGGATTGCCGGAGCCCAGGGGTTCAAGACCAGCCTGGGCAACTTGGCAAAACCTCTTCTCTACAATAAATTAAAAACTTAGCCCGGCATGGTGGCGGGAACCTGTGGTTCCAGCTACTTGGAAGGCTGAGGCAGAAGGATCGCCTAAACCCAGTGGGTCGAGGCTGCTGTGTGGTGAGTGTGCCACTGCACTCCAGCCTGGGTGACCGAGTGAGACTTTGATCCAAAAATTAAATTAATCAATTAATTACTTGTACCGAATTCTTTTTTCCTTTTCCTTTTTTTTAAGCATGGCCACTAGAAAATTTCAAATTATGTATTTGGCTGGCATTCGATTTCCACCAGCGAGCGCTGTCCATGTGCCAAATCTAAATCAGATTCACCCTCCCTTGCTTTAAGCCCATTGGTCGCTCCCACTGGCCGGGGGAGAAAGTCTGCCATGCTGGGTGTGGACTTTTCCCATGACTTGGGCTCCTCTCTTTCCACCAGCCTCGCCTTCTAGCCATCCCAACGGTGCCACACCTCCTCCAACCTCCAGCCTCCAAGTAAGTCATTCCTTCCCTGGGAATGCTCTTCCCTAATCCTCTTCCCCCTTTGCCTGGGGATGTCCTCTGGGCTTTCACGACTCCCCGGAGTGTCACTCTTTCTTCATTGCTCCCCTGCCCATCCCGGCAGCCCCTGCCACAGCCCAACTGGCTTGGGCTCCAAGAGATGGGGCACGACACCAGGGTCAAGGAATTGATTAATTTACCTCTGAGTATTAGTTTGCTCATCTGTAAAATGGGAGCGATATTAATGGACCCTATTTCACGGGGTGATGGTGCAGCTCCAGCAAGATAATCTAAAGAGTTCACACGGGGCCCAGCACACAGTAGGTGCTTGGGAACCTTTGGTTGGAGGAATACACGTATGGAAGGACACCAAGTCAGTCACCCTCCTGAACGGAGCTGGTGAATTTCAAAAATGTTTACTGGCCGGGTCTAGTGGCTCATGCCTGTAATCCCAGCATCCTGGGAGGCTGAGAAAGGAGGATTACTTGAGTCCAGGAGTTCAAGATCAGCCTAGGTCACATATTAAGACCTTATCTCTACAAAAAATTTTAAAAGTTAGTCAGGTGTAGTGGCACACGCCTGTAGTTCTAGCTACTCAGAAAACTGAGGCAGAAGGACTACCTGAGCCCAGGAGGTTGAGGCTGCAGTACACCATGATTGAACCACTGCACTCCAGCCTGGGCAACAGAGTGAGACCCTGACTCAAAAAAAAGTTTCCAGAGCACCAGCCCCATGCTGGGCCAGAAGGCAACCAAGCTGATCCTGCCCGGTGCCCCCTGAAGCTGAGCGACCCCATTCACTTAGGGCAGTGGTAGGGCCGGCCATCAGCCTATACATTGCCAGCCACCTGTTTATGTACGGCTGCAAGCCAAGAATGAGTTCTACATTTTTTAATGATGGGAAAAAACCAAAGCAGGAAACTATTTCATAAGACCAAATGTAAAGTTCAGCCTTCAGTGTCCATAAATCCAGTTTTATGGGCGCACAGCCACACCTGTTTCTTCACACATTATCTAAGACTGCATTCAAGCTACACTGCAGAGTTGAGTCTTGCGATAGCGAACTCATGGCCCACAAAGGAGAAAAGATTTATTCTCTAGCCCTTTCCAGAAAGTCTGTCAACCCCTCTGCCTTAGGTAAGCCTCGCGACTCTCTCGGTAGGTGCTGTTGGCCAATAGGGAACCAGAGGCACAGAGGACTTAGCTGCCTAAGGTCCCCACTGTCCACTGTGCTTCCAACCATCATGGTCTGTGGTGCCCATCCCCAACCCCAGGACCCAGAGGTAAACTACAGCTCCTGCTTTTCTTGGCCCCCTTAACATGTGGCCCTGGCCGTTGTTTTTTGTTTTGTTAAGGTTATGATTTGTATATATTTTTTGTTGTTTTTTGTTTTTGAGTTGAGATCTCACTCTGTCACCCAGATTGGAGTGCAGTGGCACAAGGGTGGCTCACTGGAACCTCTGCCTCCTGGGCTCAAATGATTCTTCTGCCTCAGCCTCCTGAGAACCAGGGACTACAGGTGCATGTCACCACACCCAGCTCATTGTTTTCTTTTTTTTTGTAGAGATGAGGTCTCACTAGGTTGCCCCAGGCTGACTTCCAACTCCTGGACTCAAGTGATCCTCTCATTTGACCTCCCAAAGTGCTGGGATTGCAGGCGTGAGCCACCATGCCAGGCTATGATGTGTTTTTAACATTAATGCAATCACTCACACGTATGGGAAGCCTGTCGCCTCAGTGGTTCATACACATCTAAATGATTTTTTTTAATTTATTTTAACTTTTTTTTTTTTTTTTTTGAG
>NW_007259801.1:1071414-1083296 GCF_000164805.1 Carlito syrichta
CGGCAACTTTTTTTTTTTTTTGTAGAGACAAGATCTTGTTATGTTGCCGAACTCCTGGGCTCAAGCCATCCTCCCACCTCGGCCTCCCATAGTGCTGGGATTACAGGCATGAGCCACTGTGCAGCCAGTGCTCCTCTAAATTATCTTAGCTCCCTGTCGTCTGCTGGGACTGCCATAACCACACACTGGGAGGCTTAAACAACAGACATTTATTGCCCCACTGTCCTGGAGGCCAGAAGTCAGAAATCAAGGTGTCAGCAGGGCTGGTTCCTTCTGAGGGCCATGAGGAAGTACCTCTTCCAATCTCTCTCCTTGGCGTGTAGATGGTTGCCAGCCTCTTCATGTGGTTCCCTCCCAGGGTCTGTGTCTGCCTCCAAATTTCCCATTTTCATAAGGACACCAGTCATATTGGAATAAGGCCCACCCTAATGACTTCCTTTAACCTGATTATTTCTGTGAAGACGAATAAGGTCGCATTCTAAAGTCCTGGGGGTTGAGGTTGTCAGGACTTCAGCATGAATTTGAGGGGGGTCACAGTCCAACCCATAATACCCCCAATAGTGATGGGATCCTGATCCTATTTCACAGATGAAGTGCTTAAAACCCTTAGAGGTGAAGAAGAGGGTGGGGTCTCCCGCCAGGTCCCGGAGGGGCTGCAGGGTTCCCTGGAGAGAAGTCTCTGAAGAAGGCAGGTCCCAGCCTGGTGGGATGAATCAAGTTCACCAGGGTGGTTGTTGCAGCCAAATTTCAAAACCTGGGCCCTTGCAACAGCCACCTCCTCCTCTTCCTCCCCCTCGACTAATTGGCCTTGGGCGCCCACAGGGGTATCGATGTTTCTTCTCTAGGTTCCGCCCTGCCCAGGGAACAGCCCTGGCATCTTCCAGCCCTGCTGCCCCACCCCAGGGCCAGGATGCTGTTTTCCTCTCGGCCCATTCCCAGCTCTGCCCTGCTGTTATCCAGCTGCACACCCTGGCAGGCATCTCTTTTCAGTGTACCCATCTGTAAAATGGGCTCAATGAGGATTCGGTGAACCCCGGAAACCCCAGACTAGTAGCATTGACCACTTAAAGGGGTTTGTGAGCCGGGCTCGGTGGCTCAGCTTGTAATCCCTCGCTTGGGGAGGCTGAGGTGAGTGGATTGCCTGAGCCCGCAGGTTTGAGACCTGCCTGGGCAACTTGGCAAGACCTCATCTCTAAAATAAATTCTAAAAGAAAATTAGCTGGGCATGGTAGCACGCGCCTATAGTTCCAGCTACTCGGAAGGCTGAGGCGGAAGGATCGCCGGAGCCCAGCAGGTGGAGGCTGCGGTGGCCAGGAGTGGCCACTGCATTCCAGTCTGGGCGACAGAGTGAGACTCCAACTCAAAAAAAAACAAAAGGGAGGTTTGTGGGCAGTGAGTTGCAGGGAACCCCTACTGTGGACAGCCACTGCCCATCTGATGAGCTCCAGCCAGGGGCTGGCCATTTTGGAAAGAGTCTCTTTAATACTTGGAAACATCCTGCAGGGACCAAACTGGCTCTATCAGAGATGAAGCGGCTGGTGCAGAGAGGGGCTGGGGTGCAGGCCTGGGGGGTCCCACCGAAGGTTCTCCCCCGACTGCTTGTCCCTCCTTTGCCCTCCCGCCCCCCAGCCTCCAGGTCCAAGAGGTAGAGTCACCCCCCGCTCCAGCCATCTCCAGCGCAGCTGTCTTGGCATCTGTATTTTAAGCTGGTCTGAGGGTGACTTTGTGCCTGTCCCGGAATCATGGGGTGGCACAAAGTCTCTGAGAAGGAGGCTGCATTTTCGTTTAATTTGGAGGGAACAGGAGCTGGGCAGGGCCAAGTGGCCTGTTCTTCTGGCAGAAGGTTCAGTGTGCACAGAGGCCAGATGTGGCCAACCTCAAACCGCAGACCCTCTCTCAACTCCTCTCCCACCTCCCCACTCCCGGCACCCACCCTCTCTGCCCTCAGGCCTCCCAGAGGGCTGCCTGGCCTGGATCTCCAGGCCTTGGTGTCTGGCCCATGCTGTTCCTCCTGCAGGAACGCTTCTTCTGGCTTCCCCATGGGCAGAAACCCTGCCCCTCCATTCCCTACCGGCCAAGAGCCAACAGGAGCTCAGTGCAGCCCCTTGCGCCTGCACCTCCTTGGGCCTCAGTCTCTTTATTCACAGAATGGGCTGATCCTGTCCTTGTCCTCCCTCCCTGGGGGGGTGGGGTGAGAGATTGTGGGGTCTACGGAGCCCATGGGAGAGGAATCCTGTCCATGACGGGTCCCACATTGTGCCACGCGCGTCAGGGTCACACACGTGTAGCTCACACCCAGGTGTGGCTGGCAACATGTGGCCTGCGCAGCTCACGCAGCCAGGGCCTCAGCACCTCTGGGGAGTCAGGCGGCAGTGCCACATCATGGGACACACCTGGGGGTCACATTAGGGAACACTGCTAGGAATCAGGGCTGGTTTTTGTTTCTCATTGGTTTTTCTTCACTCTCTTGAGTTCAGCTCCAAGGGTCTGCTGTGCACTGACCAGAGCCCTGCCTCAATCCAAGGGCTCAGGTCACAGCCTGAGCTGCGGTGGCTGAGGGGTCCGTGCTGGGCAACCCAGGCAGAATGCTCAGATTTCCCCCAGCAGCTTCAAGGAGTCTGAGAAGCTTCCGGAAGGAGCTTGCGTCTCAGGAATGCTAGGGACTTGGGGATGGAGAGTTTGTGTCTCACCCCTGCCATCTCATGGCACTCCCTTCATCGAGAGCATGCCATGGGAGCAACATCCCTACAGCACTTCCCTTAAGTCCTGCCGTGACTAGAATGCCGTTCCATCCTACAGATGAGAAGACTGAGGCTCCATGAGTGAACACTCTTAGCCCAGGTTGTGGGTATAGCCATGGGTCCTCTCATTCACTGCTGGTTGGGAAGGGGCAGTGTCCTTGAAGGGACCTCCAGGGACAAGCAGAGACCTTATTCGGGTGACCCCAAGACTGTGGCCAGCTCTGGATTCAGACCAGTGTCCTGGGGTCACCTGAATGAGGGCTTGCGACCCAGCACCCCAGCCGACTCCGCCCCTCCTCCAGCAGGCTAGCTTTTGAGGAGCCTCCTGGTGGGGGGCACATCCAACAGAGTCATTCCAAGGACCCACCAGGCGGGTACCGCGGGTGTTCCCATTGAACTGGTGAGGAGACTGAGACGGAGCATAGCACCACCCGGTGGCAAATGCTGGAGCCAGGATTCCAGCCTGGCTGGCTGGCATCTGAGCTGAAGCCCTGACCCCTCAGCCACACCCTGCTCTCCGTGAGGAGGGGAGGGAGAGCCTCGTGGACTCCTGGTCAAGAGAGATATGGGAGGCCCAGAGAGTCACAAGGGCTTTTCTCAAGCTCCACGTGGAACCAGGAGAGCCTGCACACTGGGCCTTGCTGCTTCTGGTGTCTTTGCCCCGGTGCCCCGGAAGCCCAGGCACCCAGGTTTCTGTCCTGTCTCTGCCACAGGCCAGTGAGCAAGACTCTCTATATATGCCTTGGTTGGCCCAGCTGGCCCTGGTTGGGCAGAGCGGCCGTGCTCAGAGTGTATACGAGTGGGAACACCAAAGAACCCAGAATTTATTTTTTTTTAATTGTGTATTTATTCTTACAAGTTTAAACTTCAGTCACCTTCAAAGTATTCTCTGATGCAATACACCCATTGAGACACTTTTTCCACTGCTCAAAAGAGTTTGTGAACTTGCCAATTTAGATGCCTTTTAGTGTTTCTGCTGTTTTTTGTTTCACCTCTTCCACATTGGCAAAACGTTTCTGTCTGAGGACTTTTTTCATCCAGGAAACAAACAAAAACAGTCACTCAGGGTGAGACTGGGTGCATAGGGAGGGTGGGGCACGGGCATCATGTCGTTTGGGGTCCAAAACTGTTGAACACTCAGTGTGGTGTGGGCAGGTGTGTTGTCATGATGGAAGAACCAGTCACCTGTTTGCCACAACTCAGGACATTTCTTCTGCAAATCATGATACAATTTCCTCCATTTCCAGATAAAAACTTTGGTGGACTGATCCTGAATAACAAATGCCAAGTGTACCAACCACCAAAAGAGAATTGCGGTTCTCTGGGCAGGGGTCCCCTTTCTATCTGGCGGGTGAGTTTTTTCATCCCTGGTCTCCCGTGGACCAGACTGTGAGCAAGACACTAGGGCAGGGTGAAAGCCTTTGTCCCTCAAGGAACCACTGAGATATCATCATAGAGGCAGCTCGGAGACCAGGGCTGAGCGTACAGGGTTCTCCCAAAAGAGACATCTGTCCACCCAATCGGGACTTTGTGTGCCACAAGACACTCATGAGCCTTCCGCATGGCCCTGCCCACAGGACCCACCTGGTCAGTGGACTCAAAAGACCTGCAGGATGTGCCTGTAGTTCCAGCTACTTGGAAGGCTGAGGCGGAAGGATCACCTGAGCCCAGTAGGTGGAGGCTGCGGTGGCCGTAAGCATGCCACTGCACTCCAGCCTGGGCGACAGTGAGACTCCAACTCAAAAAAAAGAAAAGACCTGCAGGACAATGACAAAAGGAGGGTTGCCCCTCACCAAAAGAAGGAGGATCTCCTTGCAGGAGTCCTTGAGACTCATGCCAGGGTTGTTGCTGGACCTGGCACTAGGCACAAGCACAGAGGACTTTAGCCTGCTGACGGGAGAATGGGGTGTGACCTTGGCTTTCAGGGAGCCCCTGCTGGGGCCCAGCGGTGGCAGAGGAAGGAGGGCCTTGGCCTGCATCTGGCCAGCCCCTGTTTCACTGAAGCTGTTTTAATCCCGGGGCCCAGGACTGAATCCCTTGGGAAGACAAGAGAGACAAAAGCAGGCATCCGAGGAAAGGGGCAGGGGACGCAGAGCAAAGCCAGCTTAGAGGAGCTGGAGGCCAGGGCGTGGGGCAGTGAAACACTGTGTGTGTGAGCGAGGGAGAGGACGGGCATGTGTGTCTGTGTGCTGCTGTGGGAGGTGGGTATGCCCAGCAGGGTGGACCCCGTGGGCACGCGTAGGTGAGCATGTGTGATGGTTCCTGGTGTGTGAACGTGGGCGTGTACACATTTGTGCATGCATGCATGTGTGAGCATGTTCACCTGCAGGTCTGAGGCAGAGTGTGGGCATGTGTGTGTGCTCCCGAATCCCCAATCTTGTGCCCTGGGGACCCCCCACTTGGCAGGATACGAGTACTTCTCATTGGCATCAGAGAATGGAATGCTCAGGACAATCTGCCAGTGCCAGGTTACTCTCACAAGGAGCAGAAGCAGGTTGTCTGACATCACAGCACACAGAGCATGGAGGTAACTCGAACACCTGTTTCTGAGTGTAGTGCATGCCCTTTGATCCCACCCCGCATTGGGGCAGGGGTTAGCCAAGATGCAACCTCGAGGTGAGCTTGAGATTTGCTCTTCTACACGACCAGCCTCTCATATCCTCCTGGAACGAGGGGGCTGGGCCTCTGTGTGTGTCAAGCACTGGGCCTGCAGTCAGAGCAGAATCCAGGAACCCTCCCCTGGCTTCTGTGAGGGGCGTTCATTGCCTCATATAGCAGATGTAGAAATTGAGGCCCTGACAGGAAATGTGTTCTGTCCAAGTCGCAGACATAGGCTCCCAAGGTACACCTGCCTCCAGCTGAGGCTGTGCACCTGGTCGTGCCCTGGAGGTTGGAAGGCCTGAGGCTTTGCTTGGAAGCCCAAGAGGGTCAAGCCCAGTTCCTCAAACTAGTGTTCTCTGGAGAGTCAGGAGAGTTCCCCAAGGGCCTCCACCCCACATGACTGGATGCCCTCAGGGCAGCCACAGCAGCAGCAAAATCTCTGCTCTGGCCAGTATCAGTGTTATGGAGGATCACCTGAACCTGAGAGTTCAAGGCCAGCCTGAGCAACATAGCAAAACCTAGTCTCGATAAACATTCAACAAATTGGCCGGGCACACACTTGGAGTCCCTGCTACTCCAGAAGCTGAGACAGAAGGATCAGCTGAGCCCAGGGAGTTAAGGCTGAGGTAAGCCGTGATCACACCACTGTACTCCAACCTGATGTCAGGATGAGATCCCCGACTCAAAACAAGAAAAAATTTTCTGCTCTGAGAGAGAGCGGGTGGAAGGGTGTAGCCTGAGGGCGCTCCAAGTGAGGGGTGCCGGCAGGACCAAACCGACCCAGCAGGTTGGGCGAGAACTGGGTGGGTCTGTTCCTCCCTGCACCCCACCCCTTGCAGAATGAGGGTGACCTTATTACTGACCTTGAGGACAGCCTGGGGCAATGGACAGGGGGGTCAGAACTCTCCCTTCACCACGGTGTGGCCAGGCCACTGTGTCACCCTCGATCTCGTTTCTGCAGTGGTGATTAGAACATGGTTTCAAAATTGCAGGGTGACCTCGGATGAGCAATACACAGGGCTTAGCATGTAGAAAGTGTTCCATCAAAGTCAGGTACAGGCTCACACCTGTAATCCCAGCACTTTGAGAGGTGGAGGTGAGAGGATTGCCTGAGCCCAGGGGTTCGAGACCATCCTGGGTAACTTGGTACGACCTCATGTCTACAATAAACTAAAAAACTAACCAGACATGGTGGCACATGCCTGTAGTTACAGCTACTTGGAAGGCTGAGGCAGAAGGATCGCCTGAGCCCAGTAGGTCAAGGCTACGGTGGCTGTGAGTGTGTGCCCTGCACTCTAGCTTGGGCAACGGAGTGAAACTCTGATGCAAAAAAAAAAAAAAAGAAAGAAAAAGAAAGTGCTCCATCAGTGCCAGTTATGGGTGATAATTCAGGCTCAAATGCCATTATGTCCATGAGAGGGATAGCATCATACCTATGTGAGGAACCCAAACAGGGTGGGGGTGCACACAGGGTGAAAGCCCCCCCCAAAATGCACAGTCACTTCTGAATTCTTTTTTTTTTTTCTTTTTTTTCTTTTTTTTTGAGTTGGAGTTTCAAAACTTACTACTCAGCCTTCCAAGTAGCTGGAACCACAGGTGTGCGCCACCATGGCTGGATAATTTTTTTTATTTATTGTAGAGAGGAGGTCTTGCCAAGTTGCCCAGGCTGGTCTCAAACCCTTGGGATCAGGCAGTCCTCTCACCTCTGCCTCCCAAAATGATGGGATTACAGGCGTGAGCCACTGAGCCTGGTCACTTCTGAATTCAGAAGGTGCACCTCTACATTCAACCTTTTGCCCAGCACCAGGCTCCATCCTTGATGGTCTGGACAGCTCTGGGAGTTTGGAGCTCCAGCTTTGATGTCGACAGTCTGGATTCTATGGCTAGGTAACTTTGACGTGTCATTTAACTGCTCTGGGCACCTCAGTTTCCTCATCTGAGCAAGGGGAATAATGATAGTACTGGACCAATGAAGCGGGTTCTTTAAGGGTTGAATGAGTTGCTGTACAAATGCAACTCCCCCTTCAGCACAACCCTGCCGACCGTCCTGGCCACCCCTACCCTGTCTGCAGGCTCAGGCCTCCTCCTCGAAGTCTGCTGTCTCCTCAGCCGGGCCCTGTACCCTCAGCCCTCCCTGCTGTTGGGCCTCAGAGTTCTCCCTCCCCTCGGCCACCCACAGTCTCCCCAGCCCTCCATCCAATCCCAGCCCTGGCTACTTCAGATATCTCAGGCTGGGGAGACGGGAGCAGGCTGCTGAGGGGTTCTGGGGTGGAGAGGACCCAAGGAAGCTGATCTAGGGCTCAGGGAGGGAGGGCAGGAGAACTGGAGGGCATCAAGCAAGGACGTCACCTGGTCTGCCATGTTTGAAAGTGATGATTCTGGAAACCCTGGACATGGAGAAGGCCAGGCAGATGCCACAGCCAAGGTCATGGGGAAGTGGGAGACCTGGGCCCAACAGACCACAGTCATGCAGCTCCGTCCTTCCAGGTGCTATCCCACCTACCCCTGAGCTTGCACACCCTGCACAGGTGATGGAGCAGAGGGCCCACGGTGTCCCCAGGAAAACCTTAATGCTAGAGGTGGGGAGATGGAAGCTTGCAGCTACAGGGCCTTGGCCACTCTGGTCAAGCACCGAGAGGACAGTACCCAGCTGGGAGTGCAGCCGCCAAGGTCCCCACATGCCCCAGCCCTGGCACAGCTGCTTTGTTTTTTCCTTCCATGGCACTCCCCACCCTTGCTTGCGCTGCTGCCCTGGCCTCCACCCACCCTTCCACACCTGTCCGCCCCCTTCCCACCAGCCACCCTTGTCTGCCTCACGCACATTCATTCCTTCCCATTGTCTGCTGGGTTCTGGTCCACCCAAGGTGGGCGGCCTCTGGGATAGGGAGTACCCACCAGCTGCTAAAGCAATTGCTCTGTCACCTGGTGGGAACTGGCCGGGGCCACCCCCGAGCCTGTGGAATCCCACTTGCTGATGACTGCTCTATCAGGCACAGCTGGCACCCAGCTCCTGACACTGGCCAATGACTCACCTTGGCAACCAGGTTGCCTTGCCCCAAGCTGCCTAACCTCGCGTCTTTTCTTTTTTAGAGAAACAAGGTCTCACTATGTTGTCCAGGCTGGTCTCCAACTCTTGGACTCAAATTATCCTCTCGCCTCGGCCTCCCAAGGTGCTAAGATTACAGGCATGAGCTACACACTGTGTCTTTGCTTGAGCAGTACCCTCTGCCCAGAGTCCTCCTACCCAATCCTTCAAACGAGCCAGGCTTCAAAACCTTCTCCAGAAGCCTCACTGAGTTTATGGGTAGAAATACTTTCCTGGCCCTTCCTGGGCCTCTGAGTTCCCTTGGTGTGCTGTACAATGGAGACCTGCCCTGGCTGCCTGGGCAGAGCCAAACCAACCCAGTAGGAGGTTGCTGAGTGCTGGGACTGGGGCTAAATGGCCCTTGAGTCTGTAGCACCTAGGACAGTGCCTGGCACAGAGTAGATGGTTCTCAAATGAAAGGGAGAGAAAGATGACTGTGGGGCTGGACTGTTCAGAAAAAAGAGACCAGTCCATCCTGAGTCCACCTTAGGTTTGTGACTATCACATAGACCCATGCTAAGTCAGGTTGACAGTCACAGATTGAGTTTGGATTGCACTCAGATTAGTCCTAATCCTAGTAATAGACTAAGTCCTGATTCACACTGAACTCTGAATCCTAGTCACACATTGAGCCCTGTTCACACACTGAGTCCCGATCCTGGTCACATATTAAGCCTAGTCACACGCTGAGCCCTGATCTTGATCACATGCTGAGTCCTGATCCTGGTCACATATTGAGTCCTGACCCTAGTCACACACTGAGCCCTGATCCGAGTCACTCACTGAGCCCTGGTCTTGGTCCCATGCTGAGTCCTGACCCTAGTCACACTGAGCTCTGATCCTAGACACTCACTGAGCCCTGATTCTAGTCACATATTAAGCCCTGATCCTAGTCACACACGGATCCCTGATCTTAGCCACTCACTGAGCCCTGATCTTGGTCATATGCTGAGTCCTGATCCTGGTTATATCTTGAGCCCTGATCCTAGTCACTCACTGATCTCTGACCCTGGTCACACACTGAGTCCTGAACCTGGTCACACACTGAGCGCTGATCCTAGTCACTCACTGAGCCCTGATCCTGCTCACATATTGAGCCCTGACCCTAGTCACACATGGATCCCTGATCCTAATCACTCTCTGAGCCCTGATCCTGATCACACACTGAGCCCTGCTTCTTGTCCGCATTCTTAGCCCCGACCTTGACTGGACATTGATCTCTGACCCTGGTTATATATTAAACCCTGATACTTCCCTCGACTCAGCACAGGCTCTGATTTTACTTCCTGAGCCCTGATCCCATTTGCTTCCCAACTAAGACTGACCTTATTTACTGAGTCCTGACACTTTTGCTGTCTGCTCTGCCCCTCCCTCACCAGGCAGTCTGGAGAAAGGGCTCAATTCCACTCCAGCCCCCAGCTTGGCCCAAATCAGAGGTGGGCCTAGGGAGTGGCCGCCCAGGCAGCAAGTTAAGGAGGTTGAGCTATGCCTCCCACTCACAGGCGGTCTGCTGCCTCCGCCCTTCCCAGCCGGCCCAGGCTGGCAGTGGCTTGTGGCCTTCCTCACTTCCCAGCATGCTGTCGAGGGGATGACCCGGGAACATGGCCCGCACACTCAGAGCTCCTTGGAGCCGGAGGAGCTCAGTAAACACCACGGAAAACAGGCCTCCTGGCATCACCGCCCAGGAAACCGTCAGCCCTCTCTGCAGCCTGCGTTCTTGGCCAGAGCCTTCAGACACCCTGGCAACTTCCTTGGGTTCTCTTGCCTCAGGGTCAGACAGTAGCGACCTGGCCACGGGCAGCCACCTCAGGGGGCTCCCACCCTTGACCCAGAACGACCTGCTTGACCCAGAATGACCTGCCTGACCCAATCTCTGTGCTCCAGCTACCTCTAGATTTAGCATTGCTCTCTCCCACTTAATTTTTTAAAAATTTTCTGTAGATGAGGTCTCGCTATGTTGCCCAGGCTGATATCCAACTCCTGGGCTCAAGCGATCCTCCTGCCTCAGCCTCCCAAAGTGCTGGGTTTACAGGCATGAGCTGCTGTGCCTGGCTGCCTGCTGCCTGGCCACCTGGCCTTCCACCTCATTTTTTGTTTTGTTTTGTTTTGTTTTGTTTTAAAAGAAATCACTGTTAAACACCTGTGGGGTGTTGTGACCCCTGGGCCTAGGCCAGTGCCCAGCATGGACAGGGCCTTGACAAGTCGGCACTGAGCAAAGGCCAGCTACCTCTGCTCCCACACTTTCCCAGGTTTTGTTCTCACCAGAGCCTTCACAATAAGGGGCCAGTACCCCACTTCACAGGTGAGAAAAGTGAGGCTCCAGGAGGCTCATCCACGCAAATACAGCCGCGTCCTACTGCCAGTACTCCAATGAGTCGTTCTGCAGCTTCACTGTTTACCAAGAATCTGGCCACTGTCCCCTCCACTGCCACCACCCCAGCAGTAGCCATCAGTGCCCCTACACTGCCATGATGCACTCCATGCCCTACGCCCTCCAGCAGCAGCCTGGGGACCCCTTAAAATGTTAAGATCAGTCGGGCTCGGTGGCTCAGCCTGTAATCCCATGCTTTGGGAGGCCGAGGTGAGAGGATTGCCTGAGCTCAGGGGTTTGAGAACAGCCTGGGCAACTTGATGAGACCTCACCTCAAAAAAAAAAAGTCAAGAGCCTATGTGTCCCTCCTCTGCCCTCCTGGTATGCCCATGCCCACTTGAGGGCTTTGCTGGCCACGTGCTGTCATAAGAACACCCCCCTTCTCTGCCCCTTTCTGTTATGTTTGTTGCTGTCTCCCTTACATGAACGTGAGCCCTTTGGGAGTGAGGACCTTCTCTCTCCCGCTCCACATTCCACAGGACCCTGACAACCCTCACTGTCTGCTGAAGGAGAGAACACTTGCATGCATGCATGCGTGCATGAGCACAGGAAAGCACACAGGTGTGGGTGAACAGGAGGGCGTCTGAACCCGGGTGCACCCTGACTTCCAGCAGTTTCTCAAGGGCGTGCCGTGTCCTGCAGGGCGTCCTCCTAGAGTAGGACGCATTCCTCTAACCACCCGCACCCAAACAAGCCATGCCTGGGAGTCAGGCCAGGTACATTCTCTCATTCACTTGTTCCTTCATTCGTTCATTCTCAAGCTGTGTTTGACCCAGGGACAGGCAAGGCAGGCCGTCGTCTGCCTGTGTGGGACTTATGGCTGAGGGCAGCAGGTGGAATGCAGGGGGCCAGGCAGCCAGGGCTGGAGAGAACCCCATCAAGGGTGTCAAGGGGGCTGAGGGGACGGAGGGCAGCCCTTCTGTGCCTGATGGGGGCTGAGGAGTGGGGGTGGCCCCAGCCCCCAGTGGGAGGCCAAGCTAACTTCTGGGCTGGATGCCCTCCCCTCCTCCATCCGGTCCCCTCCCCTCCTCAAAGTTCCCATCAAGGGGGAGTCTCTCCCGTCCGTAGCACTTCCCACCCCCCC